>NW_027105368.1:737511-754952 GCF_000696795.3 Halyomorpha halys | reverse complement strand
AACAAAAAAATATTTATATTAATGAAACTTTATGAAGTGCATTATAATATCACTTAACCGACTTTCGGGATTAAACGGTAAGAAAAAGGAAATTAATAAAGTTAATTAAATTAAAAATAAATCATCTTAATCGTCTTCATACATATGCGCAAAATAACTCTTTATTAATTAAAAATATATCCTTTTATAATAACTATTTGAAATAATTTTTGTTTGACAATTAAAAACTTAAAATCACTCTCTCAAGGGTAATAGATATTACTAATGCAAGTACCCATTATAGCTATATATACTTTACTGAAGGAAAAAATAATAATACTGAAAAAAATTAGGTAAACAATATATCGTTGATTAAGCTGTGATACTTCGTAAGTAAAAAAAAAAACAATAAATAAATAAACAGCATTACGATTTTATTCTATTATATTTTTTCAAACTTTAAGAATTGTTCAAAGATGTGTAATGTTTTTATTTTGGAGCTAAGAGATATGGAACTTGTCTAATGATACGTCATAAAAAATAAAAATTAGTACGAAATATATCCAAAATAAGGAAAAACAACCAACATACAGCAAATTAATTTTGAATAAATCTAAAATAAACCATCTTGATCACAGTCATAACTATATAATTTATTACAATATTACAGAATAATGAAATAAAAAGAAATAAAAAATCTGTTCAGTTAACTAATTGTCTTTTCTTTACCCCTTATATTAATATAAACCATAATAAATAATTTGTGTTTCGTTTCAAGCACGTCTCTCAATTTACATAATGTTTCAGCATAGTAAAACGCAAGAAGAGTTAAAATTTTTACCAACGAACTATTATTATTATTATTAATGAATAATAATTACTCCATGATTTAATTGTATTATTGGCGCTATATTACAGTGGATACTATAAAATATATCAAAATCTATAAAATAAAAATATAATATATCTATAATATAATATGTATATAAAATATTAAATTCTCAAATTATTTACTGAAATGATTTCGTAATTATTATTAATTACGTTATATGTATGATTTTTATATTTTTAGGTTACTACACTTTTTCTTTATATTTGCTATCCTTTCTTTCCAAACAGTTTCTTTGAAAAATTCCACAATAGCCTTTTCCAGGTACAAATAAGAAAATTATATTTTTTTTTCTTTTTTCCTTAAGAGTATATGTACTTATAATACAGAGTAAAAGGGTTCTGTAATCAGATGATATCAAAACTTCTTCATTATTTTAATTAGTGTGACTGCCGCCATTTACTTTACCTTAGGTGTTTGAAAAAAAAATATTCAATAGAAAATATTAATTAAATGCCACAGAAATACTTAGGGTAAAGGGAAAAAAAAAAAAAAAGGAACACATAGGGTAATTTTGATCCAATGTAAACAAAAATAATGATAAAAAAGATGATAAATATTAGATTATAAATTTAAATAATTGAATTTAGAATTTCAAATGATAATGTTCAGGTTTTCATTCAGAAAGGAACAAAAATAGTTAACAACTACTTATTTTACGACGTTTCGCCCCACTTTAAGAGATTCATCAGGGCAAAAAGATTATGTTTTTGATGTAAAAAATCATGTTTTGGTATCGTTTTAGCCCTGATGAAGATCTAAAAAGTTCGGCGAAACGTCGAAAAAATAGTTGTTAATTATTTTTGCCATTCTGACCGCAATCCAGACCATCTTCTTCATTATTTATAAATATTAGATATTCATAATGTTATAAAAAGTAGAATTAAATTCAAGTGAAAAAAGCATGGTTTATTTAAGGATTTTAATAGTTATTTTAGAGTGGGGCATAATGAACGATTAGGTAAACGGCCACGATTACAATTTATAAAGCAGTTATTGAAAGTATGCTAAGGTAATACGTTTCCCTTCTGGTTCCGAAATCTCACTCTTAAATAGGTTGGCAATGTCCCAGGCTCGGCTTCGAGTCACATGTGTGCATTATAACTATCATAGTTAACATTAATTATACTACAACCAATACAAGAAAATTCAATCACTAATTTTAACTAACCGAATGTAATTGAAAGGGCAAAACAAATCGTCATGTTTCCTTAAAAACTCTAAAAAAATTTTTTTTATTTCTTTAAAATTGGGCATACCTTGTGTTGTGTACAACACGCCCTGTGTCCAGATTTGATGGACATAGGGTTAAAAACAGATACATACTTTTTGATACAACAACTTTCTACAATGATTTTTTCATTGTATTTTACTTACCTTGAAAATTTGACATCCTGAACATTCCGGATCTTGTATGAGAATGCAGATAGGCTTTTTCTCCTGCTTCGCAAGCTTGAGAGCTTCAGACCAGGATACCCAGCTGTTTACATTCGGTTCCTTCTTGTCCTTCTTTGAGTCATCCGGTGGATTCTGACCGAGTACAACAAATACCATTTCGAATGACTTAGAGGCAGTTTAAATTTTAACCTAATTATCTCTGATACCGGAGATAACCGGTGGCCAGGTGGTTGCTTTTGGATCTGCTATTCATTCATAAATACACAGATGTTTGCAGCATTATGAAACATTCTATTTATTTCGAATAAAAACCGAAATATAACAAAAATTGTTGATCTTGGTATAACTATTGTTGATTATAACAGTAATACATAATAATTAACAGTAATACTTCCTCAATTGGTTGTTGTAATTACATTTCATATCTGGCGTTAGGATGTGAAAAGGATAAATTAAATTTTATAATAAACCATCAAGTTCCTCCAGTATCCAATCCTTACAGTCCAAAATACTTAGTAAAATCCTTAATGCTCCTTACTTTGTCACAAATCAAGTCATCCATCAGGACCTCAATGTTCCTTATCTTGCCGATTTGGCCAGAACCAGACACCGTTCCTTCCATAATAAACTTCTCAACCACCCAAATCCACTTGTTTCTAACCTTGCTTCTCCTCCATTACCTAATAATTCTCCTAGGCGTCTGAAAAGAAGATGGCGTCGAGATCTTCTCATCTAGAAATGTTATTGGAGTTCTATCAGTGGGTAGAATCTCCACATGTTTGTATCATGTCAATATGTGTCCTACAGCAAATTTACTTGTGGTATATATGTGTATACTGTTGTAAATAACAATAAATAAAATATTAAAAAAATATATATAATATTTCAGAAACCCCGAAAATAAGAATAATTCAAGGTTTTATCCCATTCTGAAGCTAAAAATAAACTGTGAACGTAAACTGTTTTGCTCACTGAATTGAGTTTTAAAGTTTTAACAGTCACACTTAAAATTTCCACTATTACACATTCCAGATATTAATATTTGCTACAAATTTTATCACCAGTCGAAACACAATAGCATCACAAGCCAATATTTTTAAGAGGAAATTTCCTCTTATACACCGATGGTTCCAAAAGCGATAGTGGTGTTGGAGGGCAGCAATAATAGATGACTTCAGAGTGCTAACGAGTCTTCCCTCAGAAAGCAATTCATTAACCACAGAACTGACAACAATTTACCTGGGGTTACAGGAGATCTAAAGTGGAAAAAACAACAATAATATCTTACTATTCACAGATTCCATGAGCTCATTGTCACTATTCAAAAACGTATATATAACACATCCTTTCGCATCACTCATATAAAAAATTAAATTGAATTTTAAGTTAGTAAAAATCCATCTTGAGCAAGTGTCGGAAAATCGACAACTTTTTCAGGTAACGCATATAAGGAATGCTGCTATCAAAAGTTGGGGGTACTTCAAGAGGGGTAGCTGCCCCTCGCTAGGTACGCACATTTATATAAGCAGATATGTATAGACATTAATATTTTTATTCACACACAGTGGCCACATTGTTTTCTTAACTTCTATCTTCTTCACTGTTGAGGTCTGAGGGATGTTGGTTTCGGGGATTACCTTAATGTGGACCGTTCTATGTGAGTATATAATAAACACTATTTAAAGTGTATTAGACTCATTTATAAACACACAAGTTAACTGTGATACAAAGTTATTCAAATCTGCCTTTTAAGAAATATCACCGATTGAGGTTATAATAGTTGGGCTGAAAAGTTCGTAGGCTAACATAGAAAACATTGTTTTATTTTTTTAAATAAAATTTGATTTTATTATGCAATATAGTTTCCTTCGAGGGCGATGCAACGATTTTAGAAGTCATGCAATTTGTCGATACCATTTTTATAGTATGATTTGTCTTTAGCCTCAAAATAGGCCTAATTTTCGGTGATTGCCTCTTCATTGGCGCAAAATTTCTTTCTAGCGAGCATTCTCTTGAGATTTGAGAACAGGAAAAAGTCGGTATGGGCCAAATCTAGAGAATAAGATGGATACGGATTTGTGACACAGTGCATGTTGTCTTGATAAAAAAGAACTTTCTTCATTTTCAAATGTGTCTATTTTCTAGCGATTTCGTCCTTAAACGCTCCAATAACGCTTTGAAATAGTTGCTGTTGATGGTTTTTCCCTCTTCAAGATAGTTGATGAATATTATACCACGGGCATCCCAAAATACTGATGCCGTAACCTTGCCAGCCGACTGTTTCTTCATTCCACGCTTCAGGGTTTATCACGTGCAGTCCACTCGGCTGACTGTCGATTGGACTCCGGTGTGAAATGATGGAGCCATGTTTCATGCATTGTCACAAATCGACAAAAAAAATCGGGTTTATTATGATAGAACAGCTCCAAATACTACTCAGGATTATCAATTCATTTTTGTTTTTGGTCGGTTGTGAGCTCGCGCAGAACCCACTTTGCACAGAGCTTTCGCATACCCAAATATCCAACATGTTCTTTTAATATCTTTAGGGTCTCAGCTATCTCGATCAACTTCACATAACGGTCATCCAATTTTGTGGACTGTTTTTATGTTTTCGTCGGTAACAGCCTCTTTGGGGCGTCCCTTGCGTGCATCGTCCTCAGTGCTCATTTCGCCTCGTTTAAACTTAGCAAACCACTTCTCAACGATTGATTTTCCTAGTGCAGATTCCGAATAATGTTTATCAAGCGAAGCCTTAGCTTCGACAGTATTTATTTTTTCACCAAAAAGGATTGGTTTTTTAACACACAAAATTCCTTTTTATCCATTTTTTTTTCAAACTAACAAACGCTGCATCACTCAAAATGTTTTATCTCAAAAACTAATAGTCCGACAGCAATCACATTTATAAATGTATCTTTTGAAAGTTAGGGATAACAAAAGATCATATGCATTGTATAGACTAGTAGCGCCATATATGTGTCAGCCTATGAACTTTTCAGCCCTCCTGCTAAATAGGAAAAAAAGAAGGTAATTTTTCTGCTAACAACGTCAACAACTGTAATTGTGGGACAGGTAAAGGAGATAGATCTTGACCGTTAAGGTTTAAATTTAGGCCTGTAAACCAATTGATACTGAGATGAAAATCCTTGCACAACAAGCTGAGGTTTTCTATTAACCAGTGGATGCAATTAAAGCAATGAAAATTTCAAACAGACACTATGATCTTATTTGGACATAAATTTGTATGGTTTGGGAGAATGGCCCATACGCTATAGTTACTAAGTTTTCCATGTTATCAATTTATCATAAATTAATCTTAAAAACATTATGAAAAAATTTAATTTCCTACCTTATTACACCGCCACAGCCAAATATTGATAATCAACATAATTGCGGGCACTTTTGCCTTTGTCAAATATTAATCATTAGTCAATTTTCTTTAAAACTTCCTAAATCATAAAAATATTATGCACTAATAAATTAATCTATATCATAATTTTTAAAATACCCATTATTCTCACAGTTACAATTATTACATTTACCAGTTTACAATCGCTACTTCACTTACATACTTACTTACTCTATTTTACTTAGTAAGTGGAATAAATATTGTAAAATAGAACTAGTAAATATTATAATCATAACTGTGGGAATAAGGGGCATTTTAGACATTGTGATAAAGATTAATTTATTAAGTGCATAATTTTTTCATAATTTAAGAAGTTTTAAAGAAAATTGACTAGCGATATGTAAATAACCTTCAATTATTTTTAATATCAATATTGGCTATAGCAGTGTAATAAGATAGGAAATTCAATTTTTTCATTATGTTTTTAAGATTAATTTATGATGTATATAATCCTTATAAATATCTATATCTGCTTACCTTAGCCTGGAAGGTGAGTTAAAAACAGAATTTCACCGATAATTCCTAGTTCTTGTAGCTTCATTTCGACCTGGTGCCCTAAAAACCGAAAACATAATTAGCTTTTTAATTGGCTGGTAGCTAAAAGTGGAAAATGAGGTCATCAAAACTCCAGTAGGAACACCTGTTATTCAGGTAATATTCTACCTTGCGTGAAAACGTTTTTATTTTGAATTAATAATATGGAGGGGCATTGCATTTCCGTGGGCCAAATCTGTATACGGAAACAACGGTACAAATTTTAAATTATTATTATTTTAATGATAATTGAATGTAAGATACTTATTAGCTCCTTGGGGTCAAATAATATTTTTTGTTGTCGAAAATATTGTCTGATCCATGTAATAATAAACCTATTGGAGTTTATTATATTTTTGTGGAAGACCGGCTTTATTATTGTCTCCTTCCAGAAGAAAAAGCGTCCTCTCCCAAAAATTTATAAGGTGGCGGGGTACGAGAATAGAGCAGCAGGCAGCATACTATATCTGGGTGTCACCCTTGATAGACACCTGACGCTAGCCCGCCACTGTAATAAGAAGATATAGCAGGTCAGGACTTAGGTTTTACAGGCTTAATCACCTGCTAACGTCTCCTAATCTTTCTCTTCGCCTCAAATTAATGTGGCCAGCCCTGCTCTACGGAGCACCTATGCTGACCAACATGACATCTTCAACGGCCCTCAGGCTCCAACAGTTTCACAGCGCTATACTCAGACGTATAGTTAGATCTACTTCACTTCAAAGACGGACCACATACTTACGACACTTGAACTATCGGCTGTGACAGAATTTATATCTAGGAGACACACCAAATATTTTGACATCATTCAGTACTGTACGAACCCATTATTTAGGACACTGACACCGACAGGACGGCCACAAAGATGCCACCTTTGTTACTGTTGCCATGGTGAAATAAAAACACTGGTGATATCTGCGTAGACAAGGGTGTTACGGTTGTCATGGTGAAATAAAAACACTGGCTAGATCTGTTTAGACAAGAGGTGTTACGATTGTCATGGTGAAAACAAAACACGAGCGATATGTTTTAGACGAGTGGGTTTTGTTTTTGTGAAGGCGACAGTTTTGGATTTTGAACACGTATGTTCAGACGAGTGGGTTTTGGTTTTGTGAAGGTGACAGTTAGATTTTAGAACACGTTACGATTGTTCAATGTGAAATGGTAATAGTTTAAAGGCTCTCTGTCTTTACTGTTTGAACCGAAATAGCACCCATATGAGAAATGTCATCTTATATGTTTTGTTTTTCAAAATTATGGTGTTCTACTTCATTGGACGGTCATTAACACTAGAAGTGGGGATATAGTGCAGTGACGTTTCTTCAGCATGTCCTGGATAAGAGAATAATAATGTAAATATTGTTATTAAGGTTAAGTATTTAAGTTAAGGTTAGGTCTACCTATAAGTTTTAATTGTTTTATTAATGGATAAGAATTATTTGTTTTCCTTTTTCATTCTCTGTATATATATTTCTTCTTATTATCAAACTTTTGTACATATAGTTCAGCTGTTCTTTCTCTGTTTTCAACTTGTTAATTTACTTATGTTTTTTTCTGTTGTTCACGGAATATTACGATAATTCAACAGGTGGGTTGGTAACACCCCTGGTTTTCTGTTATCTACATGTAAAGGTATTTGCCAGTGGTCATAATTCAAAAATTGTTTATATAGGGGTATATTTTAGCTATATTGTGGGCATAATGCTTCGGGGTTTTCGTTATTTCCAAGAAAAAATAACGTGGCACCTAAGGAGTAATTTATTCTTTATTGTTTTTTTCTTTTTTTTTCTTTTGCCATTATATTTATTTTCCTTTAACTCATACCCTTCTCCGCTGAGCGGGGGCAACTATAAACGATAAACATATAACTAAGGATAAGTCAAATTTGCGGTTATAGCACACAGACTGTGGACTACCAACTTACTGTCTATAGGCTTTACGAAATCTGATGAGCCCATCATCCATCAAACAGCAGACTCAACCCACATTCAAATTTTCAGACAGATTCCTTTCCTCATTCCCCTCTTAAAATGCAGTTGAAGAGTTAATTATAGTTACCAACTAATTGTACACCAAACCCTTTCCATCCATGGTGTTTAGAAAAAAATACTGTGGAATCCATTACAATCGTATTATAAATATAGTAGCATTAATGATCGGCGTTGTAGATTTTTAAAAATTTATTTATAATGTAATATATTAACCATATTATTGGGATATCCCTTTGTACAATACAGTTATCTTGATACTAATTATGTTTTACATAATTACTCTATTTTACACTTTGGTGAAACAAACCAAAGGGGGAAAAACCTTATTCAAAAACATTATTGAATTAAAATAACATTGAATAGAATTAAATACATATGAGTAACATAAAATACACATCATTGATTTATATTTATTTTAATATATATTTGGTTCTTTTTTGTTTATATCTACTGGTTGTAGATTTAGTGTAATTTCCTATTTCTGTGATTAGATGGTTCAATGAGTTGGGACATGGCTTGCAGAAATTATGTCAGTTTATATATGGTAATCTTATGTAGCCTATATTTAATTCAGAGTGCATTTTAGATATTCTAGTGTAATATGGATAATTACTAAGAATTCTGAGACATTTGTTTTGGAATACATGTGTTGTTTTTATATTGGTTGAGCTAGTCAAATTCAAAGGAGACAATTTTATGACAACCTCCTGTAATGAACGAATCTATTATTTAGGACACTGACACCGACAAGACGGCCTCAAAGGATGCATAGACACACAAACAGATTCAGACTCGACTGAGGACTACTAACTTAAATTCTAAGACATTTGTTTTGGAATTACAAGTATTTTTTTTTTATATTGGTCTACTAACTAGTCAAACTCTATTTGGGGCAGGCATGAGATAAGATGGGTTTTAGTACCATATAGGATCAATATATTTCTACTGGATGTATGTATAATATTTTTTTTAAAATAATTTATTTATTGTTATTTACAACTGTATACACATATATACAACAAGTAAATTTGCTATAAGTGACATAATGACATGGTACAAACATGTGGAGATTCTACCCACTGATAGAACTCCAATAACATTTCTAGAGGAGAAGATCTGGAGGTCATCTTCTTTTTAGACGCCTAGAAGGACTATTAGGTAATGAAGGAGAAGCCAGGTTAGAAACAAGTGGATTTGGGTGGTTGAGAAGTTTATAATGCTACGGTATCTGGTTCTGGCCAAATCGGCAACATATGGAACATTGAGGTACTGATGGATGACTTGGTTTGTGACAAAGTAAGGAGCATTAAGGATTTTACGAAGGATTTTGGACTCTAAGGATTGGATTCTGGAGGAATTTGATGGTTTAGTTGAGCCCCAAAGCTCAACTCCGTATGTCCAGATAGGCCTTATAATAGTCATGTAGATCAGTCTTTTGTAATTAATTGGCAATTTAGACCGTTTGTCTAGTAAATGTTGCAATAGCCGGAATGTATAATTTAAATTTTTTGTTAAAGTATTGATACATTTTATAAAAAAATTTCCTTACTTCTTTAATTTCGAATTGAAGTAATGGTTAAATAGCATTTTGCTTTCTAGAGTGACTCCTAAGTATTTAACTGTTTTGGTAAAATGAACAGGGGATTGTCAAATTATAGTTCGTTGCATTACGATGACTTGTGTTTGGCCCTTTTAAATATAAGAGCTTTCCTAAAAACAAATTAATTTTCTATACATCAAATTTGAAATATATTCAGTGGTTTCCTGTGAGATAACTCAAAGGTACGAAGTCACCTACTTTATCAAGGGTACATTGATAGATTGAGGATGTGAACTTGACAAAAAGATCGAGGATTTATTGGATTCGGCTCCCTTTCCAACACCATCGTAAGTCAAGCTGTCTATACCTTCCTCACCGCTATACCTCTTTCATGCCTTTCTACTTTTTTTTTATGTCTTTTCTCTTGCTATATACCTATGAGTATATGTATATGTATGTGTGTGTATAGATCTCAAAACAAGAGAAAAACTTCTTATGAAGCTATGTCTGTTAACACTTTGATTAAAAGATATTCACTGCTCAATATTTTTGTCATTAACGTAAACATTAAAATTAGAACAGTATCTAGTGTTTAAGAAAGAGTGCTTCAAGACCTCTCAAATGAATTGCGTGGCAGCTCAAAATGCTACATCTAGTGGCAAACAAGAAGTAGTAGGCTCTAAGTATCCTATGAGTGAGAACAAAGCCATTGAAGAGTTGACACAGGCTATCTGGAACAATTTCATCTTGCTGGTATTCAACTATCACTCAGGGTCATATCATTCATTAATCTGTGTAATCTATAACCGAAATTTAACTAACAGAAATTGTAACCACTTTTGGTTAAACATTTATAACTGATTGTCATAAATTATACAAGAATGTAGGCTCATCCTTACATAAACATAATTTAAATAATGAGATACATGGCTCATTATTTAAATCAATGAAGTACAGTCTAGAAAATCCAGAACCAGTTTTTTTATAAAAATCAATAACTGGAAATTTTGACTAAACTCAGGCTGCGGTGATTGAATATCAGGTTCTTCTTGAACTTCTTTCTCTAATAGATGCAGCGGCCGAACGGCAGTGGATATGTGTTATAGTCACGATCTCACATCTAACAAAGGGAATTTTTGCCTCGGGATTACAAGTCTATGTAATCCTGGCCAATGACCTGAATTCTTTACGATGAAGGATAATTTAAGGTCGGGAAAAAACAACACATATCCAATGCAGTTAGGTCACTGCTGTGGAAGAAAGATGCCAGGCCTAACCTAATTCTGTAGATAATCTCTTTGAACAACATCTAATAAGAATTTTTGCGTTTGTATTTAATAAAAAAGTAATTGGAACACATATTATGTTAAGCATTATAAAATAATTAATTCACAACAATGAATATGTTTAGAACTAAACTCAACATTATATATAATATACCGTATGTATCATTAAGGCATAAAAAGAAGGACAAGTCAACACTTGAAATAGTACAGGCTGTAAAAAAAAATAAAATTTATTTGGTAGGTACTTCTAACAAACTATGATTTTGACTGTATTATTATTTTCACACTATTATATTATTTATACATTTTAAGTTTCTATTGGCAATGCCAATTTTTAAATTTTAATCCCTGAGTTCCCTATTTTATTCCTAATTATATCCTATGCTTATAAAAATTCTTTATAGTTTTTTTATATTTATTCTTTAAATATTAATTACTGATTAAGATTTTTTTTCGAAGGTTGAAAAACGATATTGAATATTGCCTTACTTTGTGAGCATACTGTCAGAGCAGACCAAACTCTAAATTCTATTAATTCAGGGGCTGTTTTTTCCCTAAGTAAATTATCCCCAAAGTTCCTGACCTAAATAACTTCGAATGGCTAACATAAAACAAAAAAGAACACTTGAAGTCAGGACGTAGAAATATTAGGCGCAGATAGAGACTGAGGCGATATTGAATTTACAGAAATACTACAAAAAAAACCTTAAATTTTTATACTGCTTTTTATATACCATTTATAATTCCAATCAGCCTGATTTAATTGTAATCACCCAATGATAAATTTTAAAAAATGGTATCGTTTTTTATATGCTTTTGTTATTTCCTCTCTTTTATTGTTAGAATTATTATTTTATTATTCATTTTTTGAGCATTAGAAACAAAATAATTAATTCATATAAAATAAATAAAACACTCCTAATACTTATATTAATCTTCTAAAATATTGAGGTAGTAAACTTGAAATTGAGTGTCTCTAAATCCATAAATATAAATCAGAAGTAATTTATTTATTTTTTTAATATTTAAAATACATGATTCTTTTTTAGAACTTAAATTGAAACCATGTAGGAAGACAGAAAATACAAGTTTAATTATAAATAATTCGTATGCTTTAATTGCTTTATATTAAAATACATCAATTATTTTTATTTCTTTATTTTTTGTCATAATTGATAATGTGAACGGACAAAGATGTTATGTTCCAGCTATAGTTTTAAAAAATTTAATTTAATAAATTTTTCTTTATTTTCATACTGGAAAAGTAACTTATTAACTTATGAAAACTATTACAATATAAGCTTTAAAAAAACAAGGTGGTATATAGAAAGGAATGTTTAAAATACTCCTTTGAACAACAATCCCCATATATCCTTAAATGTCGGATCACACTTTTGCCTAATAGTGTATTTAATAACAGATTAGTTTTTAAGTATACTAGTGTAAAATGATTCTAGCATCAATTTCCTCAGATTAACTTATGTCAGTGAATCCCAAAGTGTTCGCCGCGGCTCCCCAGTTCCGTCATAAGGGCACTGCAAAATATTCAATTAAATAATTCAGCAATTTTTTTGAAATTTCTAAATCTGGAATTTTTGTGCCAAAAATCCAGTATACTGACAAAATTCCAAGAATTTAGAAACTTTCAAGGCTTTATTTGTTAATTTATAATTCAACAAACCTAACCACATGGTGGTTGTCCAGTCTCAATTATCGAAACAGTTGGAACTAGATATTTTATATTATCCCCAGGAAAATAGTATCTGTTTTCAATTTTTCGCTGTTAAATGGGTAATCGCTTTTAAAAAGGGATGTTTTCAAGGATTTTTCAAGAAATTCCAAAATCAGAAAAAAAAAACTGATTTATAAGGGCGCCGTAGAAAAAAAAAATCAATTATTTAGGAAGCCACAAACCGAAGAAAGATTGGAAAACTCTTCTTTACGTTAACAAGGTGCAATTTTATATGTATGTTTCAAACATTCCTCTTTTGGTTGATTTTATTCTTTAATGACAAATATAGTTCATTAAATAATAAAAATTATGAACTTTATTCATAAATTTTACCTTGAAACATAGTTTATTATGTAATGAACAAAGTAATAAATTTATTAATCGGTTATTTATATTAATATTGTACATTTTTATATGATTTTATAAACATAAATGCTATAATTATTCTACTGTTAAGGATAGAAAAAATTTAAAAAAAAATACTTAATAGATATGGAGAGGAAGCTGACCTTTTACTTGGCAAAGTCCTTTTTTTCTTTTTTTAATTTATATCAACGGGGTTAAGAGTACATTATGTCTAAATAAAATTAAAGTTTAATGAAAAATGAACCGCTCTGAAGATGCTGAGAGCTTGAGTCTTAGAAAAAGAAAAAGAAAAATTAAAAATCGAGGATGTACATAAATAGTTTAGATCTCTAAGCTACTCTTTTTAACGGACTTATTATAAAGGACAATATAATTATTATAAACTGTCTTTCGTCTAAACTAACAAACAATTAACAATGTATAAAAAATACTTGATTTATTTTATATAAAAATATATATATGAAAGTTACGACTTCTGAGGAATTCATTACTATTTTTGATATAATTTCAACAATGTTTTCTCACTTATACAACGAATGAAATGAAGGGGATTAAGCCATCGATTGGAGTAAAGTGCTCAATATTTAAGCACAAAAAATACAGCATGGTCACGAATCAAACTCCAAGGCTAGAGCAAAAACGTTATGAATTTCTTTCTGTATAGACTGAGTTTTATTCAAATTTCAGTGTAACATTTCATATTGAAAATATACTGGGTCATTTCATATGAAATGTCTGTTTTTATTTTAGAAGTTCAAAGTGCTAATTTAAACTTGGGCATTCGGAAGCCCAAGCTCCTAGAAACATCAACACAGCATTAGGTGAAGGATGTTGTAACGAACAGGCTATTTGTCAGTTGTTTTTTAAAAAACTTTTTTACCTTTTAGTTGGATACTACGATCTGGATAACCTACCTAGAGGAAGACCTCCAACAGCACTTGACGACGAAGAGCTCAGGGTTACTGTCGAAAAAACCCTTACCCACCAGTTAAAGAACTTATAGCACAGCTGAATACGTTATACTCAAGTGTAACAACAGTTTCTCGACAATGAAAGACCGTAGATGTAGTAAAAAAGTTAGATCTTTAGATACCTGGAAAACAATTATGTTACGCCCTCATTAGTTGAAGCTTCATATGACATGAGTTTCACTGCTTACTAGAAAAAAAACGCACCTTTTCTCAAAAAGACAATAACGTGTGAAGGAAAGTGGATTGTGGATAGCGAGAGACGTCGGTTAGGTCAGTGGTTGAATATCGATGAAAAACCGTGACACATGCCAGAACCAAATTTCCATGCAAAAATCGTTCGTTTCTGAGATGTAGTTGATGGCAGGAATAATTTCTTTCTCAGCTCTACCCAGAGTTAAAACCATCACATTCACATAGTACTGCAGTGATATTGACATATTGTATCATCAATTTCTAAAAAACAACCTGCGTTTGTTAACCAGAAAGACCAACCCTTTTATACGACAATACCAGAACTCATATTTCAAGACAGACAATAAAGAAACCAATCGAGCTGTGTTAAGTTCTTTCACGTCCGCCTTATTCGCCAGACGTATCTCCAACAGACTTCCCTCTATTCAGGAATTTGGAAAACTTCCTTTAATGTTAATTTTTTGAAAATGATTCTCAGATAGAAAACGCATTTTCTGAATTTATTTGTCACAAAACTCTGATTTTTCAGTTTTAGGATTGAAAAATTTACAATACGTCGAGGGAAATATAAAGAGATTGAGGGTAAATATTTTGAATAAAAATGTTTTAATTTCATTATGTTTTTTTTTTAAACTGAAAAACCTTTCTTGTGAAAACTGACATTTGATATGAAACGATCCAATACTTCATAATATAGGCCAATATCATCAATCACTTCAATCCATATTTCTGTTGGAATTTATGGTGATACCAGGCTTTGATTTTCGAGGCGAAAAATTCACATCTTGATTTTACATTCTCCCAGTCCGGTTAATACTGAATACTCCTAGACGATTAGTATTAACTCTACACGATCAATCTGAACGTATGTGGTTCTCTTAATATTATAAATTAGTTACTGTGATGTGGTTAAATTTAATTCACAAAGATTTAATAACTTATTTCCAGGACTTTCTTGGGCCTCAGTGGTACCTATTTAGTAAGAACTGATACGAAGTGCGGTAACGTGATATTTTATTATAATTTAATTTCATCAGTATAAACCTTTTGGTATTGTGAGTAAAGCGATAACATTCTATTCATAAAAATACTGGCTCAGTAGGTTTCGAAATGGAAAGATAATGAATAATAAATGATAAAATAATTATATATAATCTTTATAAATAGTGAAAATTGTCTGTGACTAAAAGTGTTGACATTGACTGTGATTAAAAGTTTTGATTTTTAATTTGGTATGAAGAATTGACAAAATAGGGTAATTGTCGACTGAAATTAATGACCTGGGCAGAATAGACTGCATAAAGATTTTTTTTTTTTTAAATTGATGTGGTTATAAAATTGTATTAGGATTGTCCTCCAGGATGGCCGAATTATGGATTTATTTAAAAAATAAATAAATATTATGACTGGTCACTTTATTTTTACTTAATTTATTAAAGGATAGGTAAAAAATAAATGATAGTTTTGTTTGTTGGCAAAACTTGGATTACGCAATATGCTTAGGTTATTAGTACTTCATATTTATGTTGGTCATTAATAATGTTATGCTGAACAATTTCATCATAAGTTCAGTTATTGAAAGGATATGTATTTTTTTCTGTCACTGAAGTATGGATACAATATTTCCTAAGTTAAAAAAAAATAAAAGCAATTGTTTCATTTATCCCGATTTTAAATCAAAACAGAATATCGTGTATTAAATAAAGCGTACAGCCATGAATATTAGTTGGTGAAATAGATGTCGATGATGTACTTTGTTACTCAACTTTTTTCTTACTCCTTAGCTTCTTGATTTCTTGCAATAGAACGTAGTTTCTTATAACAGTTGACAATCCCGTATTTAATGAACAATTACCAATATGTTAAATCTGTAGGAGTACAGGAAAAAACAAGACAGACAGCAGTTTAGCTAAACGAATACCTTCATAAATCGGATTTTTTTTTTTTACTTTTCTTATCACTACGATTTCAGAAGTTACAAATAAAAATATAAACAAGAATCTTTAGAAAAAATATAAATGAATATTGTTACTATTTTTAAATATGTTTCTAAATATTTCAAGAGAAAGGTTGCACACAATCCAAAAGAGTATTTTTTTTAAAATTTTAAAGTTATTAGTTTTTTATGACCCCTACCACTGAATATAAATAACGGTTGTACGAAATGTGGTAAACTTATATTTTAATATCAACAATATAAACAAAAATAAATCAACCGTTGTTGAAAAATATAGTTCCATTATAAATATTTTAACCTTTTCACCGATCAACGCTGTTCCAACATCAAACCTTATCGTGCAGAGGGGATTCTTGTGAAAGGGGTTTTCCTCCACGATACATATTACATTACAGGGGTTGAGTAAGATGTGAACCCTAGAGATCTCTTCAACCCTTAAGACCTTTCAATGTGACTTCAGGTCTGATATATAGGGTGAAATTTTCACTTTCTATTTTGTTGTAATTCATGGGGGAAAAAAACATGACCCTTTAGGCATATAATTATGATACCTATATTGTGTAAATAATTATTGTTCTCAAAAATTGTATCATTGAAACACGTTGTTTATTAATTATTTAATTTAATATTAACACATAGAATTGAGTGGCTGAGGTGTATTAAATTATATACCATATGAACATTATCGTTTTTCTCTTAAGGATGTGATGCGGATAGGGAATTCTTCTTATTTCAAAGGAAAAATTAATAGAGCCAGAAATTAAAATTTACATTTTGAAATTTATTTAAAACCCTTAAAATTATTATTAGTGATTTAAAATAAATATTTAAGTGATGTTTTAGTAAAAAACTGGGTACCTAAAATTTGACTTACTTACAGTATGTTCGTTAATTGAGTGGTAAGGATAACAAAAAACTATTCAATTTACAATTATACATATATTCTTTTGGATTGTGTCCAACCTCTCTCTTGAGTTCAGCTTTGAGGAATTGAGTGGGTGGATTGTATTACATTAAATATCATGAAAACGGTATTGTTTTTTCTCTAAAGGATGTGATAAGGATAGAGAATCCTTTTTATTTCAAAAGGAAAGTTATTATATATTATATATTATAGACCATGGTTACAGTGTTCAAAGAGCACATTTACACTTTATTTACAGATATATAAATTAAATGATTACAAAACACTAT
>NW_027105368.1:728311-737461 GCF_000696795.3 Halyomorpha halys | reverse complement strand
TTAATTTATTTAAAATTATTAAATTTATTATTATTGATTTTAAATAAATTTTTTAATGATGTCTCTGATAAAAAATCGGATACCAAAAATTTGACCTGGTCACAGTATTTTTCCATTATCATAAGTACAAGTGAAACAAAAATCTTTTAGATTGTGTGTAGCCTCCCTCTAGAATTCAGATTTAGAAACCTATTCAACAAAAATCAACAATATTCATTTATCTCTGTTTTTCCCAATAAAAATGTTTGGCACTGTTTTTTTCCAATAGAGTCTTGTTTTTATTTTCATTTGTAACTTCTTAAATCATAGTGATAAGAAAAAAAAATCGAGATCACTTTTTTGAAGTAAATGACAAAAATGAATAAAACTTATGAAGGTATTACTTTAACTAAAAAATATTGGAATGCTGATATAATAAAGAGTATTGAACCTTAACAAGAATACCATTTGATTTATTTAAAAAATAAAGTCATTAGATTTTTTTTTTTACTATAATTTTTCATTAAAAAATCTAGTGAATCAGTATTTTCAATAACAGGTTTTTTAAAAGATCATTTTATTAATTAGCATACATATTGTGGTTAGATGTTAGATATACCAATACGATTTCACTCACTGGGTCAAACGTTTCTGGAAATCTTAAAATTTTAAATCTGAATTGAATAATTAAGTAGGCACTGTAATATTTGGTTACATTCCACCATTTTTTATTTCTCTTTGGCATTTCATACCTACTTACATGAGTCAGAAATTTATCCCTCAGCTTCCTTAGTGTATAAATGAAATAAAATGCACTGTTTCCTAAAATTTGATTATATATTTGTATTTAATTCTTATTATTTATTTACATTTTATTCAAAAAGTAGAAAAAATATTATGCGTACAAGAGCAAACTGCACCACTTTACCATATTCAATACGATCAAGTATAAATCATCAATTTGGTAAATTTAAGACTGCCATGATTGAAGAGAACAACTTCTGAAAATATTGAAGAGAAAAAATAAAAGTTTATAATATTTTGAAAATTCTGGTTAAAAGATTGGTGTTTCTTTTTCCAAACTTAATATCCACTTTCTCTTGAAATAAAAGTAGTGCAAAATAATGAAAAAAATGTTAAAACAGAAATTCTTATTCCATGTGAATCAATAACTTTTTTTTAACTTCTTTTTAATTCAAACAAATATTAAAGTTTTTTAATTACTTTTATAATGAAGATTTACTGTGTTAAATCATCCACAATTTCCGATGAAAATTAATCTTAATTAATTTTCGAAGAGTTGATTAGTTAATAAAGAATACTTGCTTCTTATTTGGAGAAAGAATATTAACAACTTAACTTCGTACTTTAACATGAAGCAATAAAACAATAAACAGGAAGAAAAAAAATCGATTATTTTTCAACTTAACTTTTTACCCACGAATCGGAAGATGTACTTCTCCATTTTTTCATCTTCTACGCCTTTCAATACAACTGATGTGCCACACGAAACTTTTAACATCAGAGGAGCAATGTCACTCCTTAAGGAGCAAGGTTAACTTCTATAATGTTATGGTTGTTTAAAACTTAATTTCCTCTAGTACTCATGTAGCGATCCAATGACCCTGAGGACATAGTCACGCCAACCACAACAGCTTAATGACCGTCAAAGAATTTAATTAATACAATATGATAATCGATACTAAACATATTCAAATTACCGGTACATAATGATTTAAAATTTTGTTTAAATACCTATTTTTATATTATTATTAATTAACATGCATTAAACCCAAGATACATACAGAACCCACTCTGTATGTACCTTGGGCTTACGTACATTGGTCTCATAAGTAAAATGAAAAGCAAAGTATGAGTACAGTATAAGGAAAAAATAAAAAATCTTAGTGTACAACACCCTTTGTTATAAGTCTTAAATATACAAAGATAATAAACAAATACTATTCAAAATATAACTAACTAAAACTAAAATCCATAAAATTAGTTAAAGTAGAAATTAACTAACTTAATTAAACTAAAATATAAAAAGAAAAACTGCCAATAAATTAAAGATAATCAACATATTTTGTAATTAAAAAAATAGAAAAAGAATTCAAACAACTGAAAATTTGCTAAGGAACCAAAAGTAAATTGAGGCATTTTTTAAATACTGAAATATGACAATAACGGTTAGTTTCAAAACAAAATAAAAATTCAAAATGTAAACAAAAGTGAGTGAATACTTTGCCTTCTCAGTCATAAAAAATATGAAAACATTATTCACTGCACTTTGATAGCCTAGCCCCTAAAAACAGAGTGAATTTATTAATCTCGTCCTAAACCTTTTTTCCCCAGAACCCACTCACCATGTCAAAGAAATAGTACGTATTACCCTACCTAATTTATCAATTTCGGATTTAGGACAAAACATTTCATATTTTCATAAATGTTAGTGAATAAAAAAACTTAAATTTATTGGCGTGAGAAACAATAGGAAACGAAAGATAAAAGAAAAAAAATTGATATTAGCCGATAACAGAAAGTAACTACGATATATGCTATCGTAAAGGATTATTTAGTAAATTAATCTATTGAATTTTATTAAAGCCAATGGCAGTACCTCTTAAGCCTAAGACTTATATTACACCTAAGACAATTTTTTAAGTGCACCATAAATAAAATGTAATTATTATTTCTGAGGACCGAAATTAAGAGATCAATATATTTTTATTCTCTGAAAAAAACAGTGAAAATAAACCAGAAAAATGTTTAGGAAGGACTGTATAAATTAATTCTTGTATTTAATTTTTTTTTTCAATTACTATGGTATTAAAGATTTACTGTGTTAAAGCATCCCCAATTTCCGATGAAAATTTAAATGACATTTTTGAAGAATTAATTAATTAATAACTGTACTAGCTTCATAATAACAGAAAATTTTTTTAACAACCTTATGGGATCAGTTACATTTGTACTTCTAGTTGAAGAAATGTAACAATAAATTGGAGGAGAAAGAAAACGCCCAGAAAAACTTCGATTATTTTTCAACTTAACTTTGTACCTACGAATAGGAATATTTACTTCTTGCCCTTCTCTTCTAGAAGTTTCACGCCTTTCACTACCACTGATGTGCCACACTGTTCAACTATATGTAGCTAGCATATGCGCCTTATCATGTCAGTATCTCATAAACCTAATTTAAGTACTCATTTTACTACTAATCGTAAGACAATTTGTTAAATGCACCATAAATAAAAAATGCTTTTATGGTGTTTGCACAAAACGGAAATTATAATTCTCTGAAAAAAAAGTAAAAATAAACTAGAAATATGTCCAAGAATGACAATATAAATTAATACTTATATTGTAAAAGTTAAATTAGCTTCAAAATTAACTATAAAAAAATGATTTATATTTAAAAAAAACAAAACATTTTTTTAAAGTGAAAAATAAGAAAAAATAATGTCACACAACACCATTTACAAAAATAATGACGATTTTGCAAGAAAAATATATTTGAATTAAAAAATCTAAAAGTAGTATAAATTATTTTTAAAATTACTTAGAAAATAATTCACGCAGATTAAAAAATGATTTTCGATTTCCCTATGTTATCTTTCGAATGAGCAATTGGGATTCTTAATGTTATTTAATTTTGAAATGTTAAAAATTTTATTAATTAAAAATTTTATATCACATACACTATCGAGAAAATCCGTTGAGGAAATATCTGAAAATAAATATTTTTCCGATTGGTTGCCGAGTTCTGAATGTTGGAAAAGATTGTGTAGCGAGGATTTTTATATAAAATGTTTTAGATCGTATTATTCACAACATTTTTCACGGGTCAGGTAGAATGTGACCCAGGAGAAATATCTGGAAGCCTTCAGATATAACATATCAATATAACATCACATCTGAAATTCACATTTAAAATTTATCTTGAGTATTTTTTGTTTTCTTAATTAGTTTTCGATGAATGAATGATCCAATTTACCTAAACATTGATTTGTTGAGCATTCTAATTTTGAAAATGTATAGAAATCAGTTGTGATTAATACTATAATACTTGAAAGTAAGTAACTTGTGCAATAATCCATTATTACAAGAGCCCAAGAGATGAAAAAAGGCAGTTATTTTACCCCAATTTTTAATAACTTTAATTTAAACTATTTATAGTTACTAGTCATAATTGATGAGCCTGCCAAGTACAGGTAAGAAAAATTAAAAATGGACTTTTTAATGTACTATTAAGTAGTAATCTTCGTAGGAATAGTAGCAATTTTTATGACATTTGACCTAATAAATTCACAAAATGTTGATTTCTAGTTTTTTGAATAAAATGTTTTATTTTTGAAAAAAATATATCTCTGAAACCATAAGACATATCATACATATCTGTCAGAACTCAAAATGAAGGTAATTTAACTTACCATAAATTAGTTTATCAAACGTATCATTAGAGGGGTAGCAGTTTTTATGATATTCGCATATGAATATAAATTTTGCAAATGAAAATTTGTCCGAACAACTGCAAATCAATTTTTTCAAGCATATATCATGAAAACTATTAGTCCTACGAAGATAAATGTCATATACTACATTATAGTCCATTAAAGTGCTAATAGACATCTGTACATTGAATAGTTTTTGAGATATAGATTGATCTACTTAAATTCGCTTAGTACTAATCTTTCAGTACATTTTTTTATGAAATTTTTCTTTTTAACAAGCCATTTATCTAATACTATTGACCGTAAATAGAATTCTATTAGAGATTCTATTTAAACAAATTTACTTTACTTTAAATGATGTTCTTTTAGGCTTGCTAGTATTTTTGAAACTTTTAAAGATACAGAGCTCTCACTGAAAAATTAATTATTTTAACGTTTTGAAAAAGCCGTCATTTTTTACTCCTCCTACCTGTACTAAGGCAAACTCATCCATTTTGACTAGTAACTATACATAGTTTCTATTAAAGTAATTAAATTAATTATTAATTAATTGGGGCAAAATAACTGCCTTTTTTTTCTATTCTTGTGCTCTTGTACTTTATGGTCAAACCATACATTATCAAAACATTTTTTCATTAACTGGTAACACCAAACCAAGCTGTGTGCACAGCTATGTAAATGTTTGACATATGCAGCAATGAGTTGTACCAACTGCTGCGAAAACCCGTATTGCCTAATAGGCAGGGTAGGGTGATAAATAAATAAATAATAATAATGGTAACACCAAACTAATGGGGGGAAAACAAATATCCTTATTTCCCTAATAGCTACGATTATAATCAATACAAGAAAGGCTGACATCTAGGATTACCTCAGTATATAATTTTGTAGTTCACTAATAAACTAAATATTGTTCAAAGAATTTCTTTAAAGAATTATCCCATGACCTAAGAAGTTTTTCTTCTCATATTTAAAAGTGGTTAGTTGACCGTAAATATAAAAATGAAAGACCAGTGTGGCGCTCAAGAAGGATAATAAAATACTAAATAACAACTTTTATTACTTTATTTCATTTTATACCAGATCGGCCTGGTATGGGCATGAAACAGTCAAAACAGGTATGAATTCCGTCTCATTCATTTTCATCATTTATTTTTTATTTTATTCTTATCTCCCTTTTTCATCTCTTAGCTTGTACATTCTTTTATATTTCTTCTTTTATCTGTTACTATTTCCGTGTTCATTTATTGTTTATAACTTTTTATTTTTCTTATTTAATTTCTACGTTTCATTGTATACCCTTGTAATTTTCCATTTACCTTTTTTTACCTATGTTAAGTGTTTGTATCTTTTTTAACTCTGACGAAGCCCTGCAACCTGGGGCGAAACGTTAGCTCAATTAAAATGGTTATTACTATTTGAGTTTCATTTGACCGCATCCGGACCATATTCAATTTATTAGCAATCTTCCACCATTTATTTATTTTATTTTACTGTCTATCGGTAGTTGACCGTACGGTAAATCAAGGAAATGATCTGAGTGGCAGTCAAGAAGAGCATATGAAATAGTGGGAATTATTTGATCCTTACATTTGACATAATGGCTTACTACAATTTTTACAGTTTTCAAAAAACTATTTTCAATAATATTTCTCATGGACCAATTCTTTCCTTTTTCAAAACTATTGTAGTAACACGTAGCCGTTACAGACTGTATTTAAAAATGTCTTCAACCCTAAATTGTTATAGAATTAATATTGAAAATTACCGACTGCTGTTATGGAGTTAGTCATACTGTGAACTGAAAGCCTCGTTTATCATTTATGGAGAAATGAAGGATTATGGACAGGTGAGGTGATCAGAAAGGATCTCAAAATAGTAAAAATTGTTTATTGATAGCTGAAATTACGAGGGATAGTTGAGAATAGTCTCAGTTCTCAAATAAACTTCATATAGACAAGCCCTGCTGAAAATCTACAATGTGGGTCAAAATATTTTTTTTACTATTTTGGCCATCCAGACCATCTTATTCTATAATCCCATAAGGTCAACTAAATAACTCATAATATTTAAGGAGAAGTTAGTTTGAGGCGTATATATTACTGTCAGTATAAATTACAAGAAAATGTAAAATTAAAAAATAACATAAAAAAGGATTGATTTTCAGTTTAATGCATACTAATAATAACAAATAAAACAAAAAATAGTGGGAATGAGTTGGTGAGTGATACATATATGGGGTACACTGTATCTATATTCATATATTATGATAAATTGAAATATACACGAATATATTTATTTATTATAGCACAAGTAGTGAATTTACAACGGTAATAGGTCCATTATTTTGTTTTATTGATTAATTTTTTTTTTTTTTTAATTTGCATTCTTTTCATCTTCAACAATATTTTCATCTACTACGAAAGGTAAGGATCGAAATGAAGCCCCTGGGCTAAGGAAAACCAAATTATTGTCAGAGCAGGGCTAACCGAACCGCAGGAGCAATTTCCCTTCCATTTTGAGGAGGAATAAATCGTTTAATATTTCAGCTTTCAGCCAGGGTTTGTCGGCTAGCAAGCTGAGGATGATTAAGAATTCTCCTTCGAGGCTATCCTCCACTAAATGTCTAATTAAGGTGTCCATTTCATGTATCTGATATTCAAGTTATAAAGAATTAAAATACTTGAACAATAAATGTTGAAAAATCTATATTAATATATTTAGAACTATGATTATTTTCCTAATATATTTTACTCTTTCCAGGTAATTTCAGACATAAGGGGGGGAGGTGTTAAGAGGTAACCAACCGTCAAGTTTTTGACTTCATGGGACGGTCACGAAATGAAAACAGACCACCCTTCAGGCAGAATTCGAATCGGCGACACCCTTAGTTCTCAGGTTGCTGAGACTTGCGCCTCAACCACCTGAGCTACGGACGGCCCTAATTTCAATAATCTAACAGGTTGGAAAATTCGATTTTTACTTTCTTTCATTGCGGCTTAAGATTTTATGGTTTTCAACTATGAATTCTCTGACGTTTGAGAAGATGGAATTTCTAAAACACACATTTTGTTTAAAACGATTTGGAAAATTGAGAAAATTCCTGTGGAACGGAATGAGTCTCTACTTATTCTAGTTAATAAAAAGGGGTCGTAGACGTATTATTTACGTAAATCTCAACTAGTCGAATCAAGGAATATGCTGAAGAAATTATTGGACATTACTAATGTGGATTTAGGCGAACTCGTTTAACTATTGATCATTTTAGTTCAAATATTACAGAAAGGGTAGAATACAACAGGGAAGTTCATCAGCTTTATGTAGGTTTCAAAATGGCTTAATATTCCAATAAAAATAAGTAAATATTTATCAAAGAAGTTAGTTAATCTAGTATAGTTATTTGTGCATGACCAAAACATTTAATTTGGTACAAATCTCTCATTATTCTGGCACATCTTAAGTTCAGTCGGGTTTAAAACAAGGCTATTCTCTATGTATCTATTTTATTTAATACAGAACTAGAACGCGTTATTAGAAATGTGATGCATGTCGAAATGGGTTTAACTATAGGTTGAGGACAAGGAAACAATACAAAAAATGTCAACTATGTTGATAAACTCTAGTAAGGAACTCAGTCTAGAAATAAATACGGACAAAACAAAGCATATAATTAACAGAAGAAACTATGTCGGTGATATAGATGTGAGAGGAAATACATTTGAACAGGTGGGTAGGTTTAAGTATTTATGTTCTATGATAACAAGAAAAAAAAATTACGAGAAATTAAAAGTTTTATTTATTTATTTAATGGAATTTACAACTGTACAAAATAATACAATAAGTAAATATGTTGTATGTTTCATTTACACTTGAAAATCTTGGGAAGGAACCACCCATTGGTGGTACTTCAAACATTAATTTAAATTAGAAGGTCCCGTGACCATCTTCTTTTCAGTCGCCTCGGAGGTTATCAGGAATTGTTAAGGATGAAAGATTAAGAATTAATGGGTTCGGATGGTTAAGGAGTTTGGAATGAAAAGACGCATATCTGTTTTGAGCCAATTCTGCAACGAATGGGATGTTAAGGTCTTTGTGAATGAGTTTATTTGTAACATAATAAGGACCATCAAGGATCTTAAGTAGGATTTTGGATTGTAAGGATTGGATGCGGGAGGAATTTGATGGTTTGGTGGAGCCCCAGAGCTCAATTCCATATGTCCAAATTGGTCTGATTATCATAGTGTATACTAATTTTTTGTAGTGAATGGAATGTTAGAGCGTTTGCCAAGTAAGTGTTGAAGCAATCGGAATCTACGAGCAGTTTCTTGTCGTTTCAGTCTTATGTGTGGAATTAAAAGTAAAGCTAAAGACGGGAAATGCTTGTTATTTTTCAAACTTTAAAATCAAACTCGCGCCTTTTGTCCAAAAAACGTAAAACGATTAACAAAACCATTGTCCTTTCCACTATTCTTCACGGACGCGTGGCCTCTTTCACTAATGGAGGTACAGCGCATTAAGGTTTTTGAAAATAAATTATTACATAAAATATTCGGACCGAAAAATAATGAGTGAAGAATTTAGAAGGATACACAGCACTGAATTGAGGGAACAGTACCCTGTGATTATAGATCAGGTTATAGCATCGCCTTGTGAGATTAGATTAGATTAGATTTTTATTCAGGGCGATCAACATCTAGGTTATTACACCCTTTTTACT
>NW_027105368.1:702540-724570 GCF_000696795.3 Halyomorpha halys | reverse complement strand
GTGCTTATATCTTTTTTTTCAGTAATATGTGAAATCTGTTTGGTTATATCAGCAAAGGTTTTTTCAAATTGTGTTGGTTTCTGTTCTTTGTATATTTTTCTGGCTTCACTTAAGGGTATTTTGTTAATTACCTGTATAGCTTTAATTTCTTTGTGCATTTTAAAAATTCGGCACGAGCGATCGAGTGCATTGTGTGGGCCATCACAATTTGCACATTTAGCCGGCAAGTTGCATTTAGCGCTCTCTTCGTGTTTTTCTCCACCGCATTGTATACATTTAGGTTTTTGCTTACATTGATTAGTGATGTGATGTGAGAGTTCAAATGTTAATGAACACTAAACGTCCGATGAGTAGACCGGAACGTAGGTGGAAGGATTGCGTTAACTGATTTAATAGATTTGGGTTTGGAGAGCCGTCATTGGACAAATTTATATAGAGAACGATTCGGTATCGGCATCGAACCCTTGGACTCACTAAATTAAAATTAATTCTATACCATTACAACCCATGAAGAGTTAAGGGTGCAGTACTTTGAAAGGAAATAGTATCTCTCTATTAATTAATTAATTGATTTTTTTAGAAACTATTCTACTATAATGTTTATATCCATGAATATTTATTTTACACTTATTTTTTTTAAATTTGTATTTATTGTTTAACCTTTTCTATAAATTTAATGTAACTCAAAATATATTTAACAGGTCTCATTTTATCCTCACTATGAATTGTTGTCGTTTTAAACTGCATTCTTAACAGTTTCTCTGTTCAGATGTTTAGTTTTTTCTGAATTTATTCTATCTACCTTTTTTAATCTCATCATTGATTTGGCATCCGTTGATAATTTATATATTTTTGTTTGCTCTTGTGTACAGTTCTTTGTAAGGAAGTACTTATACTAGACGAAAAAGGTGATTTGGTCAGAATCACGCTCGACCACTAGATATTTACCCAATTAAGGGTACCCACTTTATGAGGTTGGGTGGACCCCACAAGGGCTCAAGAACCCACAGGGATGACTCACGGCTACGGTGTTAAAAGTACATAAAATAATTATCTATCCAGCCGGATTCGAATCCGGGTCCTTGAAGTCAGTAGTATTGTGCCTTACCATAGTGCCACCGCGCTCCGGATTCACTAAGCCTTTAATATAATTATTAGATTTTATAAAATTAGGCTACATTCCTTAGATAATCATAAACAGTAGTCAATTTAGGAAAATAGACAATGTGGAATATTACTTTTAAGATAAAGGCGTTATCATTTGTATTCACAATAAAGTGCAGTGACAAACTTCTAAGCATATGAGATTAGAGTAGACTTCAGAGAAGAATGTTTTTCCAGGGGCGACTGTATATAGCCTTATCTAGATCAGATAGTGGAAAAACGAGTAGCAAACCAAGGTATTTATACCGCAGAGAAAATAACTTAAAATATTGCTTATTCTGAAGAACTTTAAATTTTCTTTACGTAGTTATAAACATACTGCATTATTTTTTATTAAATACATTAGTTTTACCACCTTTTCTGATATATACGGTCTACAAAATAGCGTTTAACAAAAATAACAACCAACTGTCCCTGTTTGAGTAAAATAATTGCAGATTAAATTGTTTTATGCTAATTATTTTATGATACTTTAGTTATTTAAAATTCCTTTTTTGCTTTATCAGTACCGAAAAAGGGAAGCTTTAATACATTTAATAAATGTGGTCAAAAATGAAAATTTTTAATTACATTTTACGTTAAAGACATTAAAGAACAAATTTAATTCCTGGTCTTGTTTTTGTCGGCAATGTTGGCCCTCCAGGCCGGGTTTGAACCAGCACCGCTCTAGCTTCGACACTGCAATGACCTATGCCTGAACCACCTGAGCTACGGACGGCTCCTTATCAGTGTATCTTTTTTTTATGACCCCCTTCCTGGTCATTTCTGACATGAGTAGGGGGGTTATCCAGAGATAACCAACCTAATCTAACCATGGTGGGGGTGGTCAGGTTTTCCATTTGGGTTAGGTAAAATTCAACCTCACCATGCTGGCGCCCATACCACAAGGTCACATCGAGTATTAACCTGTGAGACCACCTCCCGCAATCTGCAGCCTCTCAACGCTGCTGCCACTGGTCGATGGTAATTTTCTGTGTCCGTGTGTGTGTTTTTTTTTTTTTTTTAACTTTGGTTGGTGGAAATCCTCAAAAGACACAAATAGGCCCGTACCTATCCGTGTGTGGGAATTTTACCGACTAAAACCAATCTCCTTACACCTGTTTCTCACCCTTCACGGAACCGCATATTTGTATATGTGAACAGCCTAGCTGAAACAACGTTTGATAAATTTTTCGCAAATAACGACCAATCTTTGATTAAACTAAGTGAACCAATGATTAATTAAGTGGTTTTTGATATTCTATTTTATTCTCATTTAAATAGACCAAGAGGGCCAAATTTCCAAATAATCATCCTGTAATGCACCTTTAATTTTGTAATTTAGTTTTTCTTTGAAAAAAAAATAAACATTTTTCATTGTTAGAAATAATATACAACGTTCAAATACAAAAGATTAAAAAATTTTATGAATAGCTAAATTAGAAAATAAGATAAATAGAATTCGAACGGAAAATGCATGCTTCTTTTTGCATCTTTTGTAAAAGATATTGTGTTCTAGGCAATTAAAAAATTTATATTTGTTATTCCCATCGCGAAAAACCCTAAAATACGGACTATTATAGCAACAGAAAAATTATTATTATTTGTTCATAATTTTCATCTTCTTTGATTTTAAGATTTTTCTTTTTCGAAATTCACAATAATAGTGACTTACAAAAACCTTGGGACGTAAGTAGGTTAGAGAATGAAAGTTGTATGATGAGTAAACCGCATCAGTTTTTCAATATTATACTTTAACTGAAGTATCGATACCATAATATTCAACTTGAAATATCGATTCTTGACGTTCTTGAAGTTAATCCAACATTATTTATAATAATAGTGCATTTTCAACTTACTTTTAGTTATTTTCTACATGAACCTCACAAACCTTTAGGAAAATAACTCTTTTGAAAAATATTCTTAAATTCTTGCGAAATCGATATAAATCATTCAACAGCATAAGAAAAGTTGATGACGGCGATTTGAAGCCACTGATGTCGAAAATACTTGTGCATCAGCAATCGCTTAGGTTGAGGCGTCATTGAATCTTGGTAGAGCGGTGGTAGTTGTTGATAGCTTCAATTTGGTAAAAAATGATTTGGTAGATTTTTTAGCGTGAGGAACTTTATGGCCTAATCGATTTTTGAGTATGAAGATTCTGCTAAATCATACTCTCCCCTTTAGAAAAGTTGATATTAAAATTGTAAAGCTTCTAATTTCAATAAATCAAAGTTTTTAAAGTTACATTTTTCAATAGTGATGAACGTTTTGAAAATTTAATTAAGTCCAATAACATTACGTTAGGTCTAGAAAAAAAAATCATTTTATGTTTTATTAAATATTAGTAAAACTAATATCATATACCGTGGTACAAGGTTTCCTGTATATTTTATACCACTAAATGATGTTTAATTCAAGAAATTATTCCTTACCGAATGCGTATTCCAAGGTAAATTTGAGTCGTGTTGTTTTATATATATTATTTTGAAATGTAGGTAAAGTTGGAGACGAATATTCAAGTTAGATCTGATAAAAATACTACTAGGTTTTTCTTCTGTTCCCCATCAACAGGTAGGAATAAATTTTGTTTTCCAAATGGTATCAGTAAATGTAACAATCAGAAGGAAAACCTCTTCAGTCGGTTGTTGTTAGAGAACTTAATGTTATTAATTATTGTCAAAGCTTTAGTTAGACTGAAAAGGAAGTAATGAATCAAAAGCTGAATGAAATCTTACCATCTAAGTTTCGGGCGACCCCTTGGACGTAATCAACACTTTATAGTTCGTCTAGTAAGTCCTAGACTAATGCTAAAAATCCCACGATCAATAAAATCACCATGTTGATATTATATCTATAGTAATATATTATATTATCATAGTAATATTATAGAGGTTTCCAAGTTGTTTTTTATACTTTAGTCGACCCTTCCTATTCCTATTATTCTATATACATCCTAAATATTCTATGAAAAAAAAACATAGATACATTGTTCTATACTCAAATAAGTTCTCATTTCTAAGGAACAGTTGATAGAATACTTTTATAAATTTAAACTTTCAGATTTTTAAAACAGTAAACGCAAACAGACTAATTTTATAAATAAATTAATTTATCCTAATAGCATGTTACTTAAAAATCTATTGTGATATTTACCCTAATGAAGAACTACCAATTAGTAAAGGTGATTTTATAACGGATATAGCCTAGGCTAAAAATACGAAGTGTTAACAAGTTACTAACATTGTTCAAATATTTGTCCATAATAATGCCGATAACGTTACTGAAAGAAAATAAGTAATTTATACAAATTTGTTGAAAATGATAACATACCGATAGAAAAAGTAGCCCAAAAAATTGGTATGTTATATTTATTTTGAATAACTTTATTTTATACAGTTTGGTAATAACAATGTTACTGATAAAACTTTTGAATAAACCCATCTGTAAACTGAAAAATAACAGATACATCCAATATAAGCTTGTTTTTCTACTATTCATTGTAAGAACCAGAAATATTAAATAATTTTCTTTTTAAAAATCTAGAACTTAAAATTAAAGAAAAAAAAAGATGCGCTATTCTTTTTTATTTCTAATTGAATAATTTCTAGTGATGAAATTGTAACAATTTCCAACTATTATTTTCTGATATCGATTATTGATCTTGAATGTGATGGGCCAGTGTTTATTCTGACATAGACGATTATTGAGGAAGGAATACAAGGTTGTTTATGTTATAACATGGTAAGAAAGCCGAGTTTGGCTGAAATGTTTAAGCTCTGTGAATAATTTAGCAGCTGATGTTGATTGATCTCCACACAGTGTTATTAGGGATATCTTGAAGTTAACTTTTCTATAAATTATTGAGGGGAATCGGTGGCTCAGTTAGGGTTAATAGTTTCTCTAAATGATTCAACGATAGAACTCGTTAGTCTTTTAAACCCTAGATCGGTCACTTTCGTCGAGTCAATAACAAATTTCATCAATATATTGACTCTTTGCACGGTGTATTGAGAAAATAATATTGAAAAATGTGGCATGATGGCATACACGTCGAACGTGTCAACATAATATTCAATAAAATAATATTGTCCGTGTATGGAGCTATAAAACAACAAATTGGTATCTATCAGAAAATATTTTCTCAGCTAGTATTACATTCACTTATCTATATGAGGCGGTGAAAGGAATAGTGGTATAAACCAACGTAGTCTTGCATTGAGAAATAATGTTTTATGTTTTATTAGAAGTACTGTAAAAAATCAACGATTTAATATATAAAATATATTTAGTGATTTAATAAAACTCCTTTAATATTGATTCATTCAACTTATGGAGATCTGCAATACAAAAAAAAAAACAGGAATCAGGGTCTTAATAAAGGTATGCCATTCTTACCAGTATTTATAAATTTAAGGTTTTATTTTGAAGGAGAATGACATTAATATAAAGATATTACATATAAAGGAATATAAATAACCTATACTTACACTTTAAAACTGCTTTTCTACAGAAAAAAATCGTTTCCCTTTGTGTTAGAGCATTAGTGAGATTTTTTGCTGGGTTACAAAAAGAAAAAAAAAACGAAAGCCAGTTATTTATTTTTTTCTAGAAAAAAATAATGCTATTTATTTCTGTTTCTTATTTTACTTAAGAAAATTTGTTTCCGCAAAAAAGAAAAAAATTGGTTTTAGAGACTTAATATTGATATGCCATTTTCTCTTACCAGGATTTATAAATTATGAGTTATATTTTAAAGCGAAATGAGATTAATATGAAATGTATTAAATATGGAATAAGTATGAAATTAAATATGAAATAAGGTATTAAGTAGGAAAATAAATATGTTTCTCTTTCTGTTAAAACAGCAATGATTCTTTTAAAATCTTTTTTTTCTAAATTCAAAAAAGTATTTCCCGGAAAATAAAACAACAACCGAAAGTCGGTCATATTTTTTTGTTTTTGAAAAAAAGGTAATTCTATTTATTTCAGTTTCTGCTCTCAATTAAAAAAAAATATTCCGCCCCCCCCCCCCCCCCAAAAAAAACCGTTTGTACAAAGCTTTTTAAAAAAATAAATAAAGAAAACCAGTTATTTTGAACAGTTAAAATATACAGATTAAACAGATAGTTAAAAAAATTGGAATAATCTAAAACCTGTGTATTTTTGTAATAATAACTATAGCTAATGTCAATAGCATTGAAGTAAAAGTAATATATGACAAAATACGTTTTCTGCAACATAACATAACAACGATTAATTTTGCATAACAAAAAGTTCTCTTGTTGCGGAGCTAATAAAAAACATGGAGCTGAACCACTATTCCATCTGATTGATTTGAGTATGGATATTAGGCATTGTTTTTCTTTTCACAGCCTCAATAATTTTGGAAGATTGCTCATTGACCGTGTGTATCAATAAATGGAATATTTATAATCCGGGTGCGGTCAAATAAAACTCAAATAGTAATATTTTGTAATAATAGTATTACTATATAATAGTACAAAATAAATAAATAGTACAAAATATTACTATTGGAGTTTAATTTGACCGCACTCGGACAATAAATATTCTATTTAAAAAATAATTTTATTCAGGAACAAATATCCCCTGAAAATAAATCCATTGTTCACAAATTAAGGTTAAGGTCTGGCAGACATTTAAAAATGTTTCAGTGTACATGTTGATATAACATAAAAACCTTATAGTTAAATTATAAAATATAATAGTAATCAATAATGGCTGTGTATATAGCTCGTAATGTTGCGAAGGTTGGTTATGTAGCAGGACAAGAAATAGATATTTTTTAAAGGAAAGGAAAGGATGGATGAGGATTGAAGAATAGAGATAAGAAGAGAATTTGGAGTTTGCACGTATGACGAAGGATTTGCAAAAGAAGGCCATCCTATGAGAGGGCATATAAAGCGATTAGTTGGGATCTGGTGTTTAATGAAGGGATGGATGAACGAAGAGTGAGGAGATCAAGAATATAGATAGGTTTTTGATTTTAAGAACTTTGAATAGGAAAATACCAAGGAGGTATTGCCTTCTGAGGAATGGAATCACAGAATATTAGGAATTGTTTAAGCGCAATTATGGATTTACGAGTGATTGTGGAAACATGATTATTCCAGAAGAGGTGTTGGTTGAAGGTGGCTCCAAGGTTTTTTTTATTGTGGGGTAGAACTGAATTGATTGGTAGTTAAGGAAATGTAAGAGAGGGAATAAAGGAGGCGCTTGGAACGAATAAGAATGGCTTTAGTGGGATATATTGATATCGTTTGAAATTACGAATCTTAATTATAAAAGAAAATACACTTTATAAGGTACCAAATGCACTAAATTAATAAGTAAATAGTTTAACTCAATAAAAAAAAGCTTCCTCAACTAAAATTACGTATATGTGGAAGGTATGTACTTGAAATATTGTATCAACTTTTTTGTCAACTTAATATTATATTAATTTGAAATATTGTGTCAACTTTAAAATTCAACTAACCTAAAGAGACACTTTGTGTAATCCATTTTATAATCTTACTATTTTCTTAAACAGAGATTTTATTATTTTGATCGATTTGATTGTTCAATTAGGTGAGTTTTTAACTGGGCTAGGTTTTACTCTCATTGAAAAAGCAGGGTTAGCCAACTATGAAACTAATAGTTAAAATTGCCATGGATGGAATATTTATTTATTAATGATTCATTCATGAATAAGGGTCGTATCCATCAATGGCAATTTTAGCTATAGCTAATTTTTGCCTTTCTCTGCAAAATAGCTTGACACAAATTAAATGCCGAATTAAAAAAAAAATTAAAAGAACCCTCTTCTGATGTATTTTTATTTATTTTTTTATTAAATTAATTAATCATCTCTCATTGGCACCAGGAATAAACAATGCACTATTTAATATTTTTAAGAAGTTGATAATTAATTGAGGTAGAAAAGAAATGTTTTCATGTTACCATAGATGTTATGAAAATAGTCATATCGTACTTTTCACCTACATATATATGAAATATAAAGGGATAAGGATAGTTATCCTGATTAAAAAAGATATTGGATTTTTGAAACGTACTAAGATTAATTTTATAGAATTAATTTAATCTAAGAATAATTTAATCTTGAAGTAGCGTAGTAAGTGAAAGATAGGCATGATTGAGTTTCTAAAAATAATTATAATTAAAAGAGATTTTATTTATTTTATTTTAATTATTAATCTCAGTTGCTACCTTATTTTATATTTTTTAATTCAGTTATCCACCTATATTTATTTATGATGTTTATATATAGTTTTACTTTTACACATTTTAGTTTATAATTTTATTGTATTTATTATTATTATTACTTAGTTTGTTTTGTAATAATGTGAAATGTATATATGCTATCTCCTTTGAGTGTGGCAGAATGCATTATTTCAATAAAATTAAAAAAAAAAATTAAGTAATGTCATAACGATGAGTTCAGATTTTTTATTTTGAAAAGTTTAATTCAATAATGATACGAAACAGGAATTGTGTTCTGCTTGATAAGATTTATCTTGTGAAGTCACATAGCAGGCTAACCTAGTTTGGTTCCCCTTTGGATCTACTCGGCCTATTGATTCTATCACCTAACCCAGGAAGGTACTCTTCTACCTTCCTCCAGAAGGTTCAGGTTCCCTTTAGGCCTAGACACACAACTCCTCAACACACTCTTGTTCCTTGGAAATTGTTTGCCAATTTCACCTCTTTTGCAAATCTAGTATATTGAACTTGAGGAACCGAAGTAATATATTATCCTGATGACATTTATTTCTATTTAGTAAAGAGGTTTTTGTAATATTTTTCTGGAATCTGTTTTTTAAATTTATTTTTCTCACTTATTGAAGAATGGCAATTTCAGGCTAGGTAGTAGTACAATATTTGATTATATAGAATATAATGTCAATGATGCTGTAACAAACCTCCATCTCTGAAACACTATCGGTACCATCTAGAAAGTAAATCTAACCTCGCTGAAAGCTCAACTTAGTCGATAATAAAACTGATGGTTAAATACCACAAAGAATAACGCTTATCTAAGAGAAACAGAAAACAGGAGCACATACAGATTATAAGTTATACAATTTTGGTGTTAAGGTATTTTATGGTGGAGTCAGTGGACTTGATAGTGATCAAGGGCCTTAAATATGGAAATTAGCTGATAGTTATAACAGTATGTATGATAGTTGACAGCGCCTGCAACTACAAGTGCTGTCGACTTTCGTGCAAAACCTGATAGTATGATAGTTCGTACCTATACGCTACATCCCATTGTTGATACAAGGCGTGCATGTGCACGCTGCCTTGATTCATTGCCGCCGCTCTCCAGTTCCGAACTTCAAGGTGGAGCCGTACTTCCCCCAATACCGAGACCTCCTATCTACCGTTCTGTCGACCAACTCTTCTTTTTCTTCCATGGAGTTTCTCAACTTGAATTCTCTTGGGTATCTAGTTAAAGAAGGATAATGCATAAAACTCTTCTCTAACAAGACTGAAAATTCTTCCTGAATTTCTTAAGGTTGAAATGTCTACTCTTCTCCGTTTTAGTGTATACCTAGCCTTCTGGACAGTAAGTTAAAGCTGGGCGGACAAGGGGCTTGTAAAGGAAAATCTTTGTCCTGTTGAAAACTAATCTGCTTCTGAAGTACCTCGCAAGCCCAAAGTAATAAGTAAGCCCTGCTAGCTGTATCTATCCTCCTGTTGATCTCTCGGAATATATCGTTTTCAGAGTTCATCTCTGAACGGAGATAAACGATGCCATTTACCCTCGGAAGCTGTAGGGTTCCACCTCAAAGTCTCTCTAGCACTCCGGTACTTTTAGCCTCATAAATTATCAATCCAAGTTTGTTTGCTACATCTTCTAAAGCAAGGAACGAATCTCTCTCAATATCGAAATCATCGGTGTATTCCAAGAGCTGGAACGTGCAATTGAACAAAGTCACACCAAGCAGGATTCAGAAAATCCTTACTGCTTTCTCTCTTAAAATGTTTAAAAATGAGGTAAACATGGGCACCTCTGCCTTAAATGCACTTTTTGTTAAAGAGAAGAACAAAGAAATCTTCGGAATAATGGATTGACTGTCTGAAATGATTTATTTTGAATGACAAACAGAAGTACAGAAAATGGCAATGTTAAATGAAGATGGGTGTGTTTAAGGTGTATGGTTGTGGCCTGATCCTATCGACTGACAAGATATATTCTACGTATGGTAATTTATACAAGAACAGAGAGAACTAAATGGTCTGATTCTAAATAGTGATTGCATAATCCAGTGAATAATAATTTAATCTTAAAATATCATAACAGTACTGAACGATTTTGTCACCAATTCAATTGCCATAATTGATCCAATCCTAATTTTCGTTATAGATGAAGCAGTCTCCGTGAACATCTCCGTGGAAATGGCCATTAAGTAAAGTAGTTGTAATTGATTAAAACATAATTTTAGTCATTAATTTGCTAATTTTGCTTAAGTTATAATCAAAATTTATTTTTTAATTGTTTCGTATAGATTAGATATTTATCATTTTGAAATATACATTATGTTATATTGATTATAATAATTATTTGTTATTATATTATATATATAGCTCATGAATTTCTGTATAACATCTTGTTTTTTTTTTAATTGACACTATCCATTTTATTTAAATTAAAACTTTAAATTTACATTATTTCTGTAATCAAAATATTTGTCATCAAATATTTCATTTTTTCAACTCTCAAGTTACTTGAAGCAATATGTTTAAATTTAATCATTTTTTGGCTGAAGAACAGATTATTTACAGAAAGGAATTTGAAATTTATCATTTTAATATCGAAATTAACACTTTTTTGTAGGCACATAGTCAGAGTGGTGGTCAATAAAGGTATCAAAATAGTAAAAGAAAACTATTTATTGTTAACAAACGTTTTGCCCTACTTTTTAAGGCCTCGTCAGGGCTGTAAGTTTAAAATAAAGATGACATCTGACAGCTCTGACGAAGCCCTAAAAAGTAGAGTGGAATATTGGTTAACAATAAATAGTTTTCATTTACTATTTTGATACCTTTGTTGACAGCCACCCTGACAATCTTCTTCGTACGGGCGATTATTTCCTTTCAATATTAACACTATGTATTTTAATAATTTTATCTCTCAAAATAAGCAGATTAGTATAGGATCGATTCCAACCTGACCATGCCAAATAAGTGTGAAGAACACACGACCGTTAGAGGGTAAATTATTCATAATTTTAGAAATTCTAATAAGTTGTGGAATATCTTGTGGATCATTTACCGGTATTTAATTCCAAAGTGATCTGTCAACCTATCCAAAATTGTTCCATCAGTACAACGGCATTACACAAATCGCTACATTGCAAGTCTTTCTAGCCCATTATAAGATAAGCCTTAATATATTTGCAGTGAAAATGAAACATGAGGGTTTCATAAATTAGCAAGCCCATCTAATAAATAAACATGAACATGAGAATAATGTCCCTGCCGCCATTTTAAGGTGGGTCCACAGTAACAGTCATAAATAACATTTATCAGCCCACAAACAAAAATTAGCCGCATTTATCTGTTAGAGGGTTATGGGACTATTCATTCATCTTTGAGTGAACAGGTAGATAAATTTGCCACCTAATAACGAGAAATTTTAGAACTAAAACTAAGCAAGAATGAAAATTAAACACGTTCATAGTTGGCCTAATAAATAATATAGTTTGTAATTACTATAATAGAGGAAAGGTTATGGATACAAATTAACTATTAAGAGACACTTCGAAGAATCTAAATAAAAAGCCTTGTGTCCTTGCAACAACGGGAAATAATTCGTCAATCAATCCTTCTGCGATCTAGGTACCATTATTACAAAAAACATACATATACTCCGTCAAAATACAGCACATCTCACATTAGTAATCTAAAAAATAAAGAAACATCAAATAAACGTTGATGTTTCTTTTTATACTGCTGATGTGTGATGTACTGAATTTTTACTGTTCATATATCATATTGTTTTGTCTGCATAGATAATACCTTAATCTGGGAATAGTGAGTTTATTCTCGGTTTTAAAGTGAGGAGTTTCATGGTTTATAATTTTAAATTTAATTAAAACACATCCTGTACTGATTTATTTTTATTCTAATTAATAAATTTATATTTCTGTTTTCAAAGTTGTTTAAATATTCCTTATTGGGACTTTAGTATATTGTTGCAGATTCATTGTCACGGACCATTTGTTATGGCTTGACCCCAAAAGATAGGACAGTATAGGCTAAACATAATATCATACATTATATAATATAACTGCAATATAAAATAAAAATAATAATAAAGAAAAATGTACCCCTACAACACCTGGAGTGTTAGGAGTTCAATTGTTTGCATGGAAGTACTGTATCTTGAACAACAATAGTGCTAGGGAGTGATTTTTTCACCTTTCTCAGTACAATTATCACGATTTTATCACCACCGCTATTCAATCTAACTGGAGAAGGTTAGAGGTTCCAAGTCTCTTATCCGATACTATACTTATACTATATACACTTCTGACGACCCTTCTTTCTTATTCTATATATTCTGTAATAATTAAATCTGTACTGCTATAATCGACAAAAGGTCAGGGTTGCAGACCACCAGATTTGTCCTCAATAAATGGTACCCACTTTCTGGGTGTACCGCAGGAGGCTTCATGAACCTACAAGGTTGACTCACAGCTACAATCACAGAATAAATAATTATCTACTCCAGCCTAATTCGAACCCGGGTATGTGAGTAACGAAGCGCCTTTTCCCATGAAGTAGCAGGCTTCGTAACTACAATATAAATAATGACTTGGCAGTTGAAATGTATTTCATAACTTAGCATTATCCATTACTGAACGAATTTTAAAAATACCTAACAGTATCCGCTGTCTGAAATTTATTTATACTTATGAGGAGATTAATTTGCAATTATTTGTTGAATTGTTTAATATAAAAAAAGTGTTATACAAAGACTATGTGAAATGTTTTGTTATATTATTGTGATCTGTGAACGTTATAGCGCTGCTCGGGTGTCCTCATGATTTTACATCAGCCACAAAATGGGAGGACTAATCTGATAAATTGTTATTAAAGTATATTGATATACTTATATTGTTATACTTATATGCTTCAAGTAAATTTAGTAAGGTCGATAATAACATTTAAATGACTATAAATGAAAGTATTAAAAATCAGATATTATCTACACTTAAGGTTTTATGGCACGTCAATCACATCATATTTTTTTTAATTTTATTTATTTATTGATATTTACAACTGTATAAAAAAATACAACCGGTAAATTTGATCATAATGACATAATGATATGATACAGGATGTAGAGAAACTACCCAGTAATAGAACTCTAAGAACAGTTTACAATATAAGGTCACGAGGCCATCTTCTTTTCAGGGGCCTCGGAGGATTGCCAGGAATGGAAGAGGAAGCAAGGTTAGAAACGAGTGGGTTTGGGTGGTTAGGGAATTTATTATGGAAGGAATAATATCGGGTTCGACATCATATTTAAAAAAGAACTTTGCCAATTAGTACATAATAGTTTTTTGTTTTAATTAATTATTTTGTTAGGTAACTAAATAACAAATAATAAAATATATGTTATAGTTTTGGATTCTAGGTATCTTGAAACTTAAGACCCAAAATTTGAGGGTATAATACTTTTTTAAAATTAACAATGTTCATAAGTTGAGCTATGGGGCTCCACTAAACCATCTAATTCCTCTCGAATCCAATCCTTACAGTCTAAAATGCTTCGTAAAATCCTTAATGCTCCTTACTTTGTCACAAATCAAACCATCCATCAATGTTCCCTATGTTGCCGATTTGGCCAGAACCAGATGCCAATCCTTCCATAATAAATTTCCCAACCACCCAAACCAACTCGTTTCTAGTCTGGCTTCTCCTTCACTACCTAATAATCCTCCTAGGCGCCTGAAAAGAAGATGGCCTCGAGATCTTCTCCTTTAGAAATGTTTGTGGAGTTCTATCAATGGGTAGATTCTCCACATGTTTTTATCATCTCATAATATCACTTACAACAAATTTACTTGATGTGTATATATGTATACAATTGTGAATATCAATAAATAAATTATTAAAAAAAAATGTTCATAATAAAAAAATTAACCAACACTAAGTGATAGGCACTGTACGTTTGTTATTTTAATTTCAATATTATTTATATGAGAAAGTGATATCTAAACACTGAGGATGGTAATTTTCAAGAAAATCTGGAGATGGTGAAATCAAATCCAATAGAGGTTAGTGCAACCAAAGAACCTGCAAAGTTTTCTTTTGGAATTAATTTTATTAGATCGTCTAAATAGCCGTGAAAATCATTTAAGCTTATTAACAAGGAACACCTTGTACATATACATTTTCATAACATTTACCTTATGTATTATATATATTATAAACAAATTTATTTTGTTTCTTTGTTTTAGTGATAGTAATTTTTTTAAATTGATAGATTAAAAAGACTTAGATAAAGATTTAATGAACCACATTAAGCTCACCTTTTTTATGTGTAATTATATAATAATAACAAACGCGGTTGGTAAAATATACGTGGACGTAGACCATTTACGGTTTTTTTTTTATTAAGTCATCCGTTTGGCTCTGAGGCCTTGGATGTCTATTTTCAATTAACGGTAAACTGAAATTTTAAAAAAATGACCGATATGAAATCTGGCGTAACTTTTAAGTACATACATATTTTTCTACATAGGTCCAAGGAAGTAATAATGCTAAAAGGAAGCAAGTAATCCGTGAATTAGTGGCTTCTGTTGGAAGTATGTGTTGACATCCGAATAAAAAGAAGTATATCTTGAAAGATAATATGAAGAAGTGGCTGCTTTTATTCTGAATAATGTGCAGGCTTTCCCACTTTATCAGACTTTCACGGCTATACTCTAGAGCACTCGTATTTTCTCATAAAGCATTACTAGTTACTTTACTGACGGATTTGAATAAAATATTAAATTTCGAATAAATATAAATTATGTCGGTAATTTTATACTCTAATCTTAAAATAAAAATCAGAAAGGAACAATTTTGTATAAATATAAATCATATTGGTAATTTTATACTCTAAAGAGGGAAATTCTTTATTTAGCCACGCTGCCCAAATACATTGGGATGCTACAATACACAGCATACGAATAAATCCATGATCGGACATATATACAATGCATATATTTGTATGATATAGCAATAATTTTCTTCCCTACTTTTTCATTTTAAAATCACTCGTCTATACACTAAATACAAATATATACTTTTTTTTATATTTAACAATTTCATTCCATTTGACAGTTTTATTTCATTTCATTGACAATTTTATTCTCCCTATCTCACTCTCTCAGACCTCCCCTCTCTAGTGATCCGCTACCCACGTTTGATCCGTTAAACAAACGAAACGAATTTATAATTAGATAGATGTAAAGTCAATCCAAAGACATAATAGTCACCGAAGTAGAGCAGTTTACAAAAAAAAACAAACAAATAAATAAATGTTAAAAAACTGGAGGAAGGAAAACAAGTTAGTTAAAAGAAATAATTAAATGAATAGATAAGTTAAAATAAATAATTTGATGAATACATAAGATAAGGAAATACATAAGTTAAAACAGAAATAGACAGGTCCAAATACTAACAACTTAAAAAAAAAACAAACATAATAAATAATCTAGAGCTAATTCCCATGCATGATGTATGATCCTCAGGGAGTAAAAAAAATATTTTTCGCCAAAATCGCTATAACCCTGATGCTAACACCTAGGTCTTCTAAGAAGTTTTATCTGGTATCGTTCCGCGAGGTCCAAACCAGAGGCCACTCACGGTGAAGTCTCTATATCTCTCTGAATGTCTCGTGGAATTTTTCTTTAAGGAAAGGGACGCATTTTTCATATATTTCCTTCTTTCCCCTTCCTCTTTACCTAAAATAAAAATCAGAAAAGAATTTTAAAAATACAAATCAGAAATGAATAAAATGCCCAATAACGACCCATAGCATGGTACGTTGTAAGGAAGTACTGTTATACTTAAACAACGCTTTAAAAGCTAGTGGCAAATAATAATCACGCTCGACCACAAGATTTTTCCTCAAAAAGTGAACCCACTTCATAATACTGGGAGGATCTTAGATAGCTTTATATAGGAATAAAAAACTATATATTTATTTTAATTTCATTTTGTTTAGTTTATAATTCAGTTATTTATATCATTAATCGAAGTTTTTAGCTATTAATTTTGTTTTTGTTCTTTCATTCTTTAATGACCTGTGTACGACTATTATTTTCAAATATATAATTTGGATAATTTTTTTTTACTAAAATATTTGTATTATTTCAAATAATTCAATAATTAAAACAATTTAAATGGTTAGTGTTATTGTTTTCAATTAAACTAAACCCCCACATTATTAAATTTTTAAATCAAATCGAATTTTAATAATAACCATTTGAGGTCTATTAAGCCGATCTATATATAATTTGACAATAAAGAAACATTAAAAAAAATAAATGATTATAGTTTTCATTAGGATAAAAATAACAATTGTTACGGAGAGTAGGGGTTCAAAAGGAACCTTTACTAGCCCAACCGTGAATAGAACTGAAAATATAAGAAATAAACTACCTTTTTTATTGTAGTATTTTAAATAAGTGAACATAAGAAATGGAAGGCATTGAAAACAAAATATAGAAAAAAAGGAATTAACTAAGCTTATATCTACTACAAAATTATTTCCTAAGTTGAACAAAAGGAAAAAATGTCTTAATATCACCATGGATGATGGATGGGGCCCCTGCTGTGGGAAGGTTACTCATGTCCTCGTGGAGGATGAGCCGACTTTGATTGGAGGCCCCCCACCTTGGCGAAAATGATTAAGCTGGCGGAGATGGCTTGACTTCTGGCTACTATGACAAAGTAGTTTGAAGAAACACGACAGCCGATGTGTGTGCACACAATGATACTCAAAATTTTATTGTTTCTTTACAGTATAAAAAAACAAAAGAGTGCATTTCTTTTAACATAATAAAAACCATATGTTCTATAATCAACTGTTAAACATATATTGGCCGCAATAATAATAAGCGTATCATAATAAGAGCCGTTTTTAGACAATTATAAAAATGGCAGTGTGTGTGAGTAGTGGTGAATAAACTGACAAAAAAAAATCGGTACCAGTTTCTCTCATATTTGTGGTTTAAATGCAAGTCTGTCAGTTAATTTCTTTTTTTTTATTCAGCAGGGATTCCATTGTGGGAATTAATCATTGCTTAACAAAGGGACCATCATCTCCGCGGCCTCTGAATTTTTTTTCCATCTCCTCCAATGAGTAAAAATGAATAATTCTGTGCTTTTGACTTTCCTCATTATGAAACAGATGAGGAATAATACAAACCTCAGATAGAAATGGAATAAAAACATTTGATTTAAAGTCGACAATTAGTGTTGTTGAATAATTGAATAGCTCTATATTTTGCATTATATTACATTTTTAACAAAAAATCTGTATTATTAATTTTAAAGTAATGTTTAAATATTTATGGATCTATCTTACTTTCTTAATAGTAGTACTTTTTCCATTATATATTATTATTAACTAATTTTACAAATTTATTTTAAGTTATTTAAACACACATATATACAATAAATAGTCAGTTAATTAATTAATTTTATTTAAAGCCAAACGAGTTTTTTATTTTTGATTTTGATGCCGTACTTAAAAGCCACGGTTTCACAATTTGTTGGTAAGCCTTTGGCTCATACTCATTGTTTAGTTTCATTTAACGTTTTATTCGTCTTCTTAAAATTTTAAATTTTCATAAATAATATCTATCAAAATATTTATGAATTATATGAACCGTTATGAGTTTGCTATTCTAAATCCAATTTTTTTTAGTAAAGATTTTAGAAATCAAAAAATACTAACATAAAATTTAAAAAGTGTACAATTGAAAAATTTTAATTTTTTTATATGAAACCAAAAGGGAAATAAGGTTTAAAATATAAAGGAAATCATAACGGTAAGTTTTCATTGAATAAAAAGGAAGAGATAAAAAATAAAACGGAAACATATATATATATATATATATAAGTGATGAGACATTACAAAAGAAAAAAAGCCGTGAAATAAGAATGAAAAAGCCGACTTTTACTGTCGTGTGATAGAAATTGGATGCTGGATTGTTAACAGGCTTTTACATGGGGAATATTAAACTACAAGCGTTGTCTTTCACTTATAGAAACGAGAAAATACGGGAAATGGGAAATAAATATTTTTTTAGTTAATTCTTAAAAAAAAAAAAAAAAAAAAAAAGAAAATAAAGATATTCACACAGACATCAAAGTCGCTATACTATATAATAAAAAAATATAATAAAAATGATAAAGTTATTTTTGTAATTTTTTTTTTTGACGAAACAGCCTTAAGACCACACGAATATCATCATTTACACTTCCTTTCATACCAATTCTCTCCTTCTTTCTTTCTTCCCAACTCTTCCTCATCTTTTCCCATTGTTCCTTCCTTCTTTCTTCGGTCCACGAGACACCCCTTCTCGCACCTCTCTCCCCCACAAGAACCTTAATTTCTTTTAGTCTTCTCCCATAGTCATCCCTACCGAAATAGTCTTGGTCCGTTATTTTCATTCTCTCTGTTTCTTCCCTCATATGTTTTATGTACCCCACAGCACTCTTGTATCCTCTCATTTTATAGAAGATTTTTCTATATAACCTCTATCGTTATCAAATGTATAAATAAGTTACAGATGAAAGGGACTTTGTTTGTACCCTTCATTAAGAGTAATGAATGTATTAGTTCATACTTGTATTCTTTAGTCAGTCTTTATCCTTTGAATACTTTGCGGCATTGTAAAATGTTGTTAAAAGAGACTCGAATTTATTAATACAATTACATGTTAGGTAAATTAATTTTAACCGAGAATGAAACTTCTATTGAACAACAGCAATAATTATGAAAATTATTATTTATCTATTATTGTTTAATTAGATACAATCTTAAACAATGACTTTTATGTAGATTTTCAAGTAGTGATCTATACCCTAATAATAGCCATTAAGATTGCTCTGCAGTTAGGAGAGGAGTTTGATTTTCTTGCCGTTGTCTTCATCAAACACTCGGTAAGTTTCAAGTGTTTGAGGACATTTCATTGTTTGTTACTTTTAATTCTTCATTTGAATTGCTATGATTGAGTTTATTTTCAATCACTTCTGTAGATATTTCTATGAATAAAACTAATGGTGATTTTCAATCAAATACTTATATATTTGACAAATATAATTAGGACCTCTTTTATTTCTTCAAATATTGTTAAGTAAAAACTAGACAAAATTAATAAAGTCCAATCATTGTCTTGATAATTTATTTTTTTGATCTAACGTATTTTGACCACACCGTGCTAATATTTGCTGGATTGGATAATGCTGGTATTTTTTTTATCATATAATGCTGATATTTTTACTTTTCAACATTCTTCTATAAACGACTAAAAATAATAATGATATTTAATTAATGGCGAAGATATTACCGTTATAAATTCTGAAGAATTAAAACTAAAATAATAATGATGTATTTTTAATTTGTTGGTCTTAAAAATTAAATTTATTCGCTGCAATTCTCAAAACAGGTGACAAAAGAATTTATTTTAGTACCTTTGAGAGCGGCGTGGCTCAGTGATAAGGCACTGTGCTACTAATTCCAAGGACCCGGGTTTGAATCCAGCTGTGACAGATAATTATTTATTCCATTATTGTTGCCAATTGTATTGGGGTACACCCAGCTTAAAAAGTGGATACCTTTATTTGGGGAAAAATCTGAGGGACGAGCGTGATTTTGACCAAATCATTTCCTAGCACAACAGTTGGTCTAGCAACAGTACTATTGTACAACACAAATTATTGTAGCCCGGAACCTTTAAGTATTATAATTGTACAGATTTATTTTTATATGGTAGTTATACAAAATGAAATAATAATAATAATACTGCTGAATAATTATTAAATTATCTGGTTGTGTTTCATTAAAACTTTTAATTATACCTACTTTATTTTACATTAATAAAATTTCATTAATTAGCTATAGAATATTTGTAAAGTTAAAAAAAAATACAGTTTATTTAATTTAATTTATAATTCAAACTATAAATTAGCAGAACACCGTGTGTATATATAGGTCCATGCCTAAACAATAAATGATTTCTAAATCAACAATACCAAACCTTCATTTTTTAAATATTGATATACAGTACTCGCCCTTTGAGTATTTCTAATGGATTTCGTGCCACAATTGTTAATGTGAAACGAAATATTTCTGTTAAATTTGATTCACAGTTTTACTTTTGTGAAGGTAGAATAAAAATTTCTGTTCACTGGAATATTAATGTTTCTGGGATATTAAAAAACACACAAAAAATATTCAAATCTGTACCGTTGCAATCCATGAAGGGTCAGGGGCGCTGTGCTCTGTAAGGGAGTACTGTTACAAGATCAACGGTTGTGCAAGGAGGTGATTCTGTCAAAATCGCGCTTGACCGCAAGATTTTTACCCAATTAAGGTCAAGACTCATGGTTGCAGTGAAACAGAAAACAATTACAGCCGGATCAGAACCCGAGTCCTTAGAGTCGGTAGCACAATGCTTTACCATTAAGCTACTCACTCTAACAATGTTTCGTAGGATATTACTAGCTATTGAAAAAACAACCGACAATCATATGGCTAATTGTAACGCCAGTGCCCCATGTGGCCATTAAACTAAGGGAGTCATACTTACTAGCGAGCCTTGACCGGAGGTAGCCAATTATGTTTCTTCATCTAGATTCTACGAGAAAAGTGAGTGAGTAGAGATACCTTGAAGTGCCTCATGGAACAGAAGAGGAGGAGGAAAGATAGGAATGAAGAGAGAATAACCAAGCCATGGATTAAGTCCACACCTATCAATATAACTCACACCATCATCACCTGCGTCATTAAATCCATAGACCCATTATTCAAAATTAACTAAAACAACTGTTTACCTCCTACTTCAACTGTAATTTATGTAATAGATTTTCGTTCCAGTTAATGATGTTTCATTCATCATTATTTTATACAGTCCACTACAATCTAACCAGCGATTCAAAAGTGAAGGAGTGCCTGGCATTAGGTTGAAGGCGCACTTCATACATCGGCTATTTCATTTTTTTTAAATATTTTATTGTTGAATCTTTCAATGTAAATGTATATTTGCGGTATTTTTTCGTAGGGCTTTTCCACTTTCCCGGATAAGTCTCTTACTACAAATATTTATGTAAAAGTTAAACCGCGTCCCAATATTTGCTTACATTTTTTTAATATAAAATCATTTTTAAACATTTCTTTTATTCTTTTCCTCATTTTTGGTTTTTAGTAGAAATAACACTTACCTGAAGTGTTAGTCAAGATTAAGTCTAGAACAGTGTAATGTTTTATATTTTTCCCGATTACGCTTGCAGGCCCGAGCAGCACGCCATTCTGCATTAGTTCCAATATATTTAAATAACGATCCAAGTCCTCAATTCTCTTCAGTATAATCTCCGAAATTCAACCATTAGTGAAGATAAACAATCGCTGCATCCTGACTTTATATAATTGCTTCAGTTCCTCACCTTGAACCTGATTTTATGGATATTCTCAGCAACCATTTTATAAAGATTTACACCCAATGGTACTTCTATTTCTATAATATTTTTCTCTATAGAAGTTATGATGAGTCAGAACTCAAGAGTCAAAAAAAGGAAAATAGGGGCACGAAAAGAGACACACAAGCTTCACTAAGATACTGATTTATTC
>NW_027105368.1:698628-699648 GCF_000696795.3 Halyomorpha halys | reverse complement strand
CAATCTCCTCCCGTATATGTTCGCGCAGCGCTTGAGGGTATTGGCGCTCCTTTACGTATGTTACCTTTTCGCGCTTTAATTCTATCTCATGCACCGTCTCCCCCGTTGCTGATAACACCTCCCCTTTTTTAAAGAAAATATCCTCAAACTCCTGCATGATACCCTGCCTCCAATTTCCTTCCTTACTAATCACCCCCACCCGTACATTACCATCCTTCCCCAATCCCTGACACGGAAATGTTTACCCTCCAATTTTGAGATCCCACCGCCCTGCCGTATTTTTAACACTCGCGCCAGCCTTACGCAACAGATCGCATCCGATAATTGCCTTATATTCCCGCGGCATTTCCTTTACCACATGTACCGTGATTGAACCGGTTAACCCCCACCGACTCAACCCCATACTCGCCTCCCCTTCGACCCTACAGGGCCCACCCAGGGTGACTAACCTACAATTACATACCTTCACCTGGGGTGTCTCCTCTCCTCCTCTCAGCCTGTCCAATGCTCCTCTGCAGACGATGGTGTTTGAACTCCCGGTGTCGATAAGGCATCTCACTCCTCTCATGCAGATGATAGGCAGACCGCCACGCTTCCCTTCGACACTGCAACTCACCAACACGCGGCCGCCTCTCCCCTGGTACGCACCTCAGATTTCCTCTTGTTTCCTTCCTTCATCCTCCGCCCGCCTTTCTCCTCTTCTCACCTTCTCGAATCTTTTCTCACCTCCTTCCAACTCCGTTTCCGATGTTTCGGACGTTTCGGCCGACTCCGTTTCCGACTCGTACGTTCTTCTTACGATTCTCCTTCTCCTCATCCTCTGAGCGTTCACCTCCATTGGTTCGCCCTGGTTCATATTTCTCCGCTTGAACATATACGGACAATTCCTTGCCATATGTCCTTCATTCCCGCACTCGTAGCATTTCGTACGGGGGCACTGCGCTACCAGGTGCCCAGTCCTGCCACAACCATGGCATCTCCGGTCCTCTCTCCTTCCGCTAGCTTTCGGCTTGCCACCCT
>NW_027105368.1:696072-696680 GCF_000696795.3 Halyomorpha halys | reverse complement strand
TGGAGTCTTTTGTCGTTCACAATCTCGTCCACTTCCTCCATCTCGGACGGTCTATCTCCCGTAGAGCTATCATCACGAGACGACGGAGTTGCCTCCTCCTGCGGCTGTGTATTTGACGTCTCCCCTTCCCCTGGGGTCCACTCCCGTAGGAATTGGCGGACATCCTCGCTCGGTTCTCCCTGTTCCTCCTCGACCGCATTTACAATTATTGCGCGCGACAACCAATCTGCCACTACATTTTCCCTCCCAGGCTTGTAAACAATTTCCATATTAAACTGACTGAGAAGCTCCTTCCATCGCGTGACTCGCGCGGACGATTCTTTCAGTTTCCCGACCCATTGAAGGGGCCGATGGTCCGTATGGATCCTAAATCGCCTCCCAAACACGTACGGTTGGAAGTGCTCCACAGCCCACACAATCCCCAACAATTCTCGTTCTAGAGCACTGTACCGCGATTCGTCATCCGTCAGCTTTCTACTACCGTATGCCACCGGGCGTTCTCCCTGCTCACTCTCCTGCGAAAGCACCGCGCCCAACGCGTATTCACTCGCATCCGTAGTGATCGTAAATTGTCTACTAAAATCTGGGAAGGCCAGGACCGGTTCTCG
>NW_027105368.1:652091-692217 GCF_000696795.3 Halyomorpha halys | reverse complement strand
TATATATACCTTCTGGCTTGTTTACATGGGGAGTTTAGGTATTAAGACTCATAATACCTATGCTCTGTTTATAACTTAGAGAAATATAAAAAAAAATAAGAAAAATATCAGGCTATTTCTGAGGAATGCTGTGATCAGCTACGGTGGCCCGGTCGCAATAAACCTTGACGAGCCCGTCTATCAATGACCGCTTGTGAGGTGTATTTTTTTTTCTCATTTTATTTGAGGGCATTACTCTAATTTTTTTTTTTTATATCAGAGTGATTTCATACTTTTGATGATTTAATATTGTATATATATTTTTTATATCGTACACTTTTGTTTAGTATAATTATAATTCTGCGTAATGCTTTTATATATTTATATACATAATTGTAGTTAAATAAGAATAATTTTAAAGTTTCATACTCTGTGATGAATTCTGTTATAAAAGTGGATATGAGAAAATCCTTGGCATGAAGCAACAAACAATCAATAGCTCGTTATCCATTACACCTTCGTTTTCACTGATATAACAAGCTCGCGTCGAATTGATTTTCCCAATCCTTTCATTAGATGACAAGAAAAACTATCATAACATCAAGTAGATTTCACATAAAAAAAGCAAAAGTAGGGCCTAAAAGAACATGTCGTTTAGTAACAAATTTTATACACTAATGGAATTTTACTTACATATTATTATCTTTATTTTTTTCAAAATTAACTGGTGTTTATAGAATTTCTAATGAAGGTTAATATAGTTGAATGCGGAATAAAGTTGATAGCACCGTTCAATCAATATGAGATTTTTATTATAAAACACAAAATACTTATAAAAGAAATAATACCGTATAATATCATTATTTGCTCATCAAGCAGACTTCATCCCAGAGTAAATAAAATGTTTCAATTATGCCACTAAAATTTTAATGACTTCGAAAGCTATAATTACTTTGAATTAAACTTCATTTTTAATTAAACAATTGATATCTAAGATTCATCTTAGACAAAAGACTCAGCTGGAACCGACATACTAGACTTAAAAGACAAGAACTCAACAGACGATTCAGCCAACTATACCGACTGCTCAGCCGGATCTCTCATCTTTCACTAGAAATCAAACTACTAATTTATAAGACTATACTCCGACCTATCTGGACCTACGGACTTGAACTTTGGGGAGCAGCTAAACCGTCGAACATCAAACGTATCCAATACTTTCAATCTAAATTCTTTAGAACCATAGTTAATGCACCCTTTTACGTTTCCAACAGAACACTACTCCATGACCTTCATATCCCTTTTGTCCTTGACCTCATACCAACCAAATTCTCAAAATTCCATATAAATTTTTCCAACATCTTAATCCTTTGGTTCAAACCTTATCTAGTTCCTACAGCCCACCTAGAAGGTTGAAACGGCAGTGGCCAATAGACTTTTTGTAAAATAAAAATTGACAATTGGAGTTCTGGCAATGGTCAGATTCTCCACTCAAGTTGAGTGCAATTGCTCAGCCTCCACTGGCTCACTAGCAGTGGTGCGGCGAGATGGATGTGCTGGGATCTTTTGAGCTCAGCTCTACCCCCTTCTCTCCACGTGGGGGATAGTGTGGGCTCAGGGATCCTCAGGTCGATTGTGTAAATATTGTATATAAGAGTGTAAATGTGACTAGAGATTATATTATTTTATTTATTTATTTTTTCATACACTTAGTTTGATTATGTTCATTTTCTTTATCCTTCTGTTTGTATATATCTTAAGAGAGATTTATTTATTTTTATATGCTTTATTTTCTTATTTATTTGTTTATTTTTATTCTTATTTTAGTATGAATGTGATCATTCATCACTATTACCTATTGCCCACAACTGTGTAGCAGATTGTAATATCTATCAATAAATAAATTATTAATTAAAAAAAAATTAAACAGTTGGTTACTAAATTTAGATAGAAAATACATTTTTTGGAATCAGCATAAATAGAAATATTTTTAACAATGATATCTTATTTATCGTGAGAAACTGGTAGGGAAAGTATTTACGAACAGAGATAATTCTAACGTATATTATTTGAAACGAAGTTTCGGCATTAATTCCAGATCTACTTCAGGGCTAAAATCAAGATAAGGGAGCAGCAATAATATTGTCAAAAAAAACAAGGAAAGACAAATAATATTTTAGGAGGATAACATATACTATTGGAATAGTAAGACTTTATATAAAAATATAAAAAAAACAATGAAAAAATGAGAAGTTATATATTAAAAATCATAGAGTGTTCTATGTAAGTAATAGAAAAACAAAAGAAATTGTACATAATATATATTTCATTTTTCTCAAAATGTTAATTTCACTGTATTATTTACATAGATCACTGATTTTTCATGTTCACACTTTTTCAATGTTATCTTTTTGTATAAATACTTAAAATAAATAAAGTAATAAGTCTATTCAAATAAAAAAGAGTACTCCTTTAATTGGGGACAAATCTTGGTGGTTGAGTATGATCATGAACATTTCTTGTTCAACCGTCGTTCATACAGTATATTCTTACAAAGTACTGGACCCTTAACCCATTCACGGTTGGTAGTTGTACAGATTTTTAATTTTAATTTACATACCTAAAAATTAATTTTTTATTATTATATATTATTTTTTTAATTTAAATTAATTAAATTTCTCTTACAGTTTTTTTTTTAATTTAAAACTCTAGATAGTCAAATAAAAAAAATTGATATAAAAAATAAATAGGAAGAAACCACAACGTTTTTGTTTTTCTTACATGATATGAAGTAGTAACAAAAACAATTACATAACAAAGTAATAATACTAAATAATACAGGTAAATATTACAATTGTCTGGAGCTAATGTAAGAAAGATTGACGTCACTGATCGATGTTTAAGGATGATAAAATCAAATTTATTGAGTATTTTCTAACAATAATATTGAAAGGGTTGTATGAAATTCTATGTGTCTTCCTCATTATTAAAATTTCTTATTTAATAATATTTTGTTATATGAATATCATTAAGTTATTATTTCAATTACCATTCCCATCTCATTGTCCATCTTGGTATGAAAATATCAGCAATTGGAAAAAACATTTTTTATAGGCGGTAAAAAAAACAAAACAACAAATTAAAAAGAAGGAATTGATTACTGAGGGAAACCACTTATACCGCAGCCCTTTGAAGTGTTGCCTTCCTTGGTAAATAACCAGAGGAAATTTTTTGTTTGAAATCTTATCACGTAACAAGATCAGTGTGTAAATGTTTTCAGAGCTTTTTCAGAGGCTTCTTTAGAAGCTGTACATATAATAATTATAAAAAAAAAAATGTAGTAGAATCAATTTTGTTTTTGTTAAAAACCCACTATAATACAAAGCTTTTTATATTCTATATATTTATATCTTCAAAGTTAAATTAGAAATAAGTGGGCTACAGTCTCTCCTAGTGGTGGACCAACCATTATTTTACAAATTATAACTGACTGAAATGAAACTACTCAATTAAATGAAAACTCAATTGAATGATAACGTAACCCGTATTTGACGGCCTACGTGAACTTTATTCAATTAGTTATTAATAATTTCACTAATCAGCTAACTAATAGCTAAACTGAACTGCCTTGAGATTTCGCTAGGATAATCGCTGAAGGAAATTATCCAAAAATAAGTTAATTAATTAATTATATATTGAGTCCTAAAAAACTATTATTCTGATTGGATTCTTTTCCAAAGGCTTTTTGTGTGTTTCCCAGTTTGCCAATTAAATACCTTTATATTTAAAAAATGTTATTACTATTAATTATATAATATAATAAGGGGTGCTATATTGGGTTATATAATAGTATATAAACTACATAAAGAGACTAAGTATTTACTTACAATTTATTGCTATGATTAAAATGATTGTAATGATTCAGATAAATGGTTGCCATAAAATATCGATTATTACATTATTACTTATTGTTTAATTTATACTTATGCTGATTCATGCCGTGGGATGTAGTTCCGTAGGTGTCGTCTTGTTCATAAGGGATGTCCAGGTCTCATGGCTCTTCTTACGACTTCGTCTGGTCGAAGTGCATCTTGCCCCTCTTCGCTCTTGTTTCTTCTGCTCCTCCCTCAAGCCTGGTCCTCTCTCGTCTAAGTTTTCTTCTTCTCTGCCCTTCTTCATGGTCTAGTTGTCCTGTCCCTTTTCTTCCACTTCCCTTTTGGGGCGTTACCTTATTTTTGAATCTAATTCCTCATTGGCCATAGGTGACAAAACGCTCCCTAGGTAGGCGTCCCCCCAGGACCGCGAGGGGGTGGGGGAGTTTGACTTGTCCAGGAAGGACCTACACCTGCTTAATTGGCTTTTGATCCTTTGTCAAAACCTTTCGTTTTTGTTGTAACACTTAAAGGTTAGTAAATCTAATTTTATTAGGGCACTCAGGGAATCTAATTTTCCCAGGGACGCAGTAAAAGGTTCCTTGAAAGATATTCCACCAAGGATCGGGACAGATGACGAAAAACCTTAATAATACCCAGAATTGTTAAAAGGTCAATACATATCAGTGTAAATGTTTTCAAAGCTTTTTCAGAGCCTTCTTTAGAAGTTGTACAATTTTTTTTTTTGTTAAAACCAACTATACTACAAAGTTTTTTATATTCTATTAAGTTAAATACATTTAAATTAGAAATAAGTGGGCTACTGTATCGAAGGCTGATTACCCGAATCATTTTTTTTTAAACAATGCTATTTATCGTTAGTGCTATAAATTCGCACTATACTGTGCTGTGTCGAAGAGAACCGATTCTTGAGCCTCTCTTAGCACATAATAGGCAGGCATCCCCAAACCATTCGCTTCTGCCACTGTTGATTTAGGTATGAGACCATTAGTGGATATTATGAATAGAGTAGTGGAAACACCTTCCAAATTACTAAGTGCCGATAAATTAATCAAACCAATGATGCACTCACAAGAGAAGATCATAACAAAAAAAGGTCATTTCGCCGGACCCGCCCAACTAAGACCCCTAGGTCTTATATCACTTTTGAAATATTTGTTTAAAACACAAAGAGGAGACTTTAAGATAGTTAATAAAGACCTTAATGTACCCTATGTAACCGATCTAGTCCGAACCAGATATCACTCCTTCCATTATAAACTCCCTAACCACTCAAACCCCCTAGTTTCTAGCCTTTCATCCTCATCCATTCCTGACAATCCTCTGATGCGCCTGAAAAGAAGATGGCCACGAGACCAGCTAATGTAAATTGTCATTAGATTGCTACCAATGGATAGTTGCTACACGCCTGTAACACTCCATTTTAACTAAGACCATATTTACTAAATGTATTGTGTAATGTACAGTTGTAAATTTCAATAAAGTTATTTTTAAAAAAAAAAGATAGTTAAAATGAGCAATATTTAAAAAGTACCTGAAATTGAAAACCGGCATGAATTATTATTATGATTATATTAGTCTAACATCTATTATTTATTTACTTTTTTTCGATTTTATAGATATTTGTAAATTTGTAAAATTTAATTTGTTGTTATTGATTATCTCCAAATTACAGCAAATTAAAAATTGTATTCTAAAAATCTTAAACACTATTATCATTAAATCCTGAGTAAAATTAATATGCAGTAAATTGGAAGTCGTCAATAAAAAAAATTCAAATATTAAATAAAAAAACCAATAAGAAAGGAAAATAATATTTTTAAGATGAATGAATTAAAAAATTTTAGAAACGAGATGAATGTTGTTAAAATTTTAATGAGATGAATGTTGTTAAATGATCGACAAAATGTTCTGCAATTTTTTTTTTACTAACCATAACATTTTATATTAATTAGAAAATTTTGGCTACAGGAACTCAAGATGATATTTAAATATTTATACAATACCAAGAAAATGCATTTATTTTGTTTAATGTACTTCGGAATGCAGTTGGAGTTGCAAAAGGCAATGCCTCGACTTCTACAAAAATATAATTATCTTTTTTAATTTAAAAAGTTCTAGCGACCCTTGGAGAAAGGTCCTCCCTACCTTCACTATTTTCTTGTTTGCAACTTCTTTCTTGGGAAATTCCCATTGGGGGCTGAGATTTCCGGGAACAGTTAATTGTTTTTCTCCTTTCTTCTTGTTCTGTCGATAATGATTCTGGTAATTGAGTTCTCGTCTCAGCTTTACACCACCTAACTGGACACGTGTCGATACCATGAGAATTGTTCATTGCACAAGTAACTTCATCGTTAATTTTAAGCACTCTCATATATTCAGTCCATAATAAAATATTGTCAAATTGTCAAGTATATATTTCATTTCTTTAATTTTTTTTTCTATTTATATTAGAAGATGAAAAATGGTTATTTATTATTTTTTTGTAAAATATTAGACACTCTTATATATGGGAATAAATATATTACCTTTAATTGTATAAATTATACAGTAATGCCATTAATTGTCGTAGAAAATATATATTAGTTAAAGGAGATGGCTGCGGTCAAAAAGAAAGCAAAAGTTTTCTACAGTCCTGATGAAGAACTAAATTGTGGGTCGAAACGTGGAAAATAAATGAATAGTTAAAAACTATTCTTATTTATTTTTAAATAGCAGCCCAGAACATCTCATTCAAATAAAATATATATTTTTTATTTGTCAGACGAGTTATTATTCAAAAAAGTAGCGATATATTAATTGGAATAGAATAAAATATATATTTTATTTGTGAAAGACAAAGTCTTGTACAAATTCATTGCACAATATACAATTATAAAACAAAACCTTAGTCTAGTACTTCATAACAAAAACAATAAACAAATCATAAAACAAGTGCTCCATAACAAAACAATAAACAAAAAAGAAAACAAAATGGATAATATAAACCTATTAATATAATATTCATTACTCCATTATATTAAACTTAAAATAATGAGAAATGTTTTAAATAAACGAAGGAAATCCACAATTATTCATAACTGAGTAGTTTCAACACACTCAGACAGAGGGACGGAAGGCAGGATGAGAGATAGGAGAGAGTATACAAGAGGAATCAGTATTCAAGACCAACTAGAACTACAATATAACAGTCGCCATCATATAAACCGCAATATCTTCTACTATTTTATGTAATAATGTTTGATTAAACCCAATAATAATAATTATATACCAACGATATATTATCAATTGTGTATAAATTAAATCAAGAATAGAGAATCTTGCTTTTTAACAATTCTCCAGTTATTTTTAAATCTATTAAATACAGTCCACTTTAAATACTTATACCAGCGATACCAATAAATTTGGTAATATTTCCTAGATTTATCGGGGGGAATATCAAAATTAAACAAAAGGTCTAGCAAGGGAAGGAGAATTTCTGAATAAAAACTCTCTGGAGGGGGAAGAGGAACCTCCAGGAGAATATTGTGTAATAACTAATTTTATTATGTTAGTATAAATTATCTAAGACAATAATTTTGCCATATTGATGTTATGACTGTATTATAATTATTTTATCAAAACAGCTAATAAACTTCCTTTTTCTAATATGAAGAAAAGTTGACCATGAAATTTAGTAGTACTGTTCATACTAATCTTAACGATACTATGTGATCAGAAAACGGAAACTTGTGGTATTGCTTAGAGAGACCGTCCATTAGACAAATTAGCAAGAGATATATTATTATCAATGATTCGGATAAGGAGTTTCTTTTTGCTTTTAGCCCCACGATGTCTTTGTAATAAAAGAAAGCCTGGCTTTGGAGCGCTGCATTAAATATTATCAAAGTTTCCACTTGGTTTCTCTTTGATAACGAGGACCCTTCGTTTATGTTCGGTTAAACGGAACGAAGGACCTCAATAATGGATCACCATTTCTCAGCCCACCATTCACCAGAGACATGGATCTGTGGAATCGGTCATGAGGTTTCTCGGGTTAAATTGAATTCAGGCTCAACCAGATTACAAACGTACACTCAAGTTTATATTTTGCTCTACATTTCCCTTGCGGGTTCTATTATTATATTTGGATAGAATCTTATCGTTCATTGAAAAGTTGACCTCGTGAACATTTTTGTATTTATTTATTTAATGATATTTACAAATTTATTTACATGAAAACATATTCTGTAAATTTGATGTAAGATCATAATGATATGAAACAGGCGGGTAGAGAATCTTCCCATTGGTAGCACTCTAATAACGATTTTAAAAGAGAAGGTCTAGTGGCCATTTTCTTTTCAGGCGCCTCGGAGGGTAGTCAGGAATGGAAGAGGAGGCGTAGAAGGAAGGTTAGAAACTATGATCTTATTTGTGGCAAAGTAAAGAGCATATAGGGTTTTACGAAAGATTTCGGATTGTAAAGATTGAATACGAGAGGAATTCAAAGATTTAGTGGAGCCCTAAAGCTCAACTCCGTATGTCCAGATAGGCCTCATTATAGTCAAATAGATTAGTCTTTTGTATTGAATTGGAAGTTTAGACCATTAGCAAGTGCTCTAATAGTTGGAATTGACGTCCAGTTTCCTGTCTTTTCAGTCTTGTGTGAGGATTACAAGCTGGTGCTTGGTCCAGATGTAGTCCAAAGTAGCGAATCTGTCCTAGAGGAGTAAGAGCAACATTATTAAAGCATAAGTACTGTAGAGCAGTCGGCAGGTTTACGATGAACAGGTAAGGTGATTTGATGGGATTTAAGCTTACCCTCTAATTTCTGCATCATTATTTGAGGGTTGTGATATGGGATTAGAGACTTTGGGATGCAATTAAAGGTGAAAAAATTTTGTCTCATTTTATTTACTTTGACCGCCCGTACCATGGTCATATAAATATGTTTTATAAAATACAATTTCTTACACTTGGCGTTTTGAATGCCTTTAATAAATAATAATGTAAATAATGAAGAACATTTAACTCTGCATTTGGTCGTGAATTCCAAACATATTTTTTATTATAACGTGCATTTAAAACGATCGCTTTCTTGGATTGGAATAAAAAAATATATAACAAAACAAAAATAATAGAAAAGTATTCCAATTTATAATAATATCAGTTTGATAAAAATAAGTCGAATCAATTTGAAATATGAACTAAGCCTACCTGAGATACTCTTTTCATAAGTCTCTTACCTCGAATTCGGTAGGCCTTTTACAGACTTAATATAGGTTGATGCTTTGCAGAGGGATACACTTGACAGAGAACATGCTATCAATTACTAAATTAGCTTTGGATTATTGACTTCTAAGAACATAATCTCATGAAAAGGTTAGTAGTGGAAATGTTAAGTTAATCAAATTTAACGAAATTTACGCTAATCTTGTGTTTCTTTTAAACGTATTATTGGGTTAGTCGTGTGTGTCCGATTGGTAGTCTTGTCATCTGCTTTATCGCTTTTAATTTGTTTTCATAAAAATAAAACGTTATGTTTGGATTGCATGTTGGATGAATGTTTCCAAGGCAGCAACAATTACAAGAGAAAAATGGCGATCTATAATGTCCAAGTCCTAAATCATTGTGAAGTAACTCTAAATAATAATAATAATAATAATAATAATGTTATAAATTCAAATAGGTTAATGTAAATTTTTACATATTGATTATAAAAAGTCCCCTTGTTCGAGATATTGAAATTCCTAGAAAGATAATATCATTATCTCTCATTAAATATCTAAATTTAATCGGGAGAAAATATTAAATTAAAAAGAGAACTAACCTTTACACTTTAACAAGTTATTCACGTACACGTTTAAGCACGTAACATATGCTTGATCTATAATGAAAAGAAAACTACTAAAGAACTTTGTCAGTACAATTTCGATATGGTTTTATAAATTATTTATTCATTGTATATGACTTAAATAATGTAATTCTGTATTATAGTTGTTGGTGAAGCGAAAGAAATTTACATATGCAAAGTGGACTTTCTAGCTTTTCTACAATCTGATCCGAGGCAAAGAAAAAGTAATAAAAGACATTAAATTCAGATAATTTATACAGAAGAAATCTATACATTCAACAAAACAGTCTGCATTATAAACAACATGAATAATGTTAGCCTCAATAAAATTACTGGCAACCAATTTTATTTTAAATATTTATTTATTGCTATTTACAACTGTACATTATAATACATTTAGTAAATCCGATCTAAGTTAAAATGTAGTGTTACAGGCGTGTAGAGAAACTACCCATTGGTAGCACTCTAATGACATTTTACATTAGCTGGTCTCGTGACCATCTTCTTTTCAGGCTCCTCGGAGGATTGGAAGAGGATGCAAGATTAGAAACTAGGGGGTTTGAGTGGTTAGAGAGTTTATAATGGAAGGAGTGATATCTGTTTCGAATATTTAATTTAAAACCAATTGAAGTCGTATTTACTTTTTTACTTCCTTTATTTGTGAATATTAATTAAACTTTCCATTAAATTATTGTTCACTACTAAATTTTACGGTCATGCAATGAGTAGTTTGTCCCATTCAGAAATATAATTAATTATGAGTCCTGAGTTTAAAAAAACAAAACAATCAAAATTGTTTTCAAAGAATTATTTTATGATGTTTTGAAAAAAATAAACTGTCTTATATAGTTATTAACCCTTTCAGAGTATGGTAAAATTACGAATTATTTAGTACCAGAATTCTTAATTTTACCATACTGTATAGTTTTTTCATGTTCGGAAATAAATGTAATGAAAAATGGAAAAAAAACAACAACTTGTATTATATGTTCCTTGTTAGTAATCAGTCCATGTTAGATAGATTTTAAATCATTATCACTATCACTTGCATTTATGATTGACGAGTCACTACTATTAGTACTATCCATGTTGGATTACAAAAATACAATTGTATACATTTCATAAAATAACGAAAGTAAAAACGATCCCTCCGTTAGGCACATTCTCACTGAATGTATTGCTTACGCACGCATCACACAGATTCTCTTCGACAGAAGATCCCACAATAACAATAAAACTAATAACAGTGTACAATTTAAGTAAAACCTAAAATATCGATGGTAGAAAAAGATAACAACCTCAACTAACATTCCATGTACCTATTTTCCTTTTTCCCTTTCTTATGGAGGGTACAAAAAAAAAAAATGATCACACATAGTCTAATTGTAATTTCAGCATGTATAAGTGGATACATAATTTAATATAGTAATTTACTAACTTCGTCAATTATCAATTGTAACTTTGTAAAATGTAAATTATAATTGTAAATTTGTAATTGTAACTTTGTGAATATACCAATTATACTCTACTAACATTGTACATCCAGTGTATATTGCCCTAATGGTCGGACTCCTAATATCAGGATAAACTGTCTATGGATTAACAATACGTCAATTTTAACTCTTACGATTATTGGGTACAGAAAAATAAATTATATATTTAATTTTTAATCCTCTGGTTACTTTAAAAATAATATTTTTTAATATCACACAATCGACATAAATTGTTATGTTGGCATATGTATTCTTACGTTCAATCTCAGATACGTTCCTAATAACATTACTTTTGGTACTAGATGATATCAGCTGAAATAATTGTTAATAATAAGGATTAAAAACAAATAATTCGATAGTAAAAATTGGTATTATTTTAATAAAAAAGTAAATAAGCCAAATTGTTTTATGTGTTTTTTTAAAGTAATAAAATATTTCTGGAATGTAAGGAATATCGTCGGTTAGTAAAGTTATATTATATAGTGTCCGGTTTCTTATCCAACACCAGCAGTATGACAGTAAGGAGTACGTTACAGTCGACACGTTTGTTTAGATCAGCAATTCCCAAACTAAAATGCTTGTATCCTCGCAAGTGTACGCCAGGGATAGTTCCGGCGAATTCCATTTTCTCTAAATAATACAAAAAAAAAAGAATTAAAATAGAAATTTTTTAAAAAATTATTTAATGTAATGTAAAACTGTACAAAATACACTAAGTAAATTGGATGAATGTTTCAAACACTTGAACATCTTGGGAAGGAACCAAAATTGTTTGGTGGTAATTCAAACAATAATAAAAAATTAGAAGGTCCCGTGGTCATCTTTTTTTCAGACACCTCGGAGGATTATCAGGGATTGTTTAGGATGAGAGATTAAGAATTAATGGGTTAGGAGTTGGGAATGAAAATACGCATATCTGTTTTTGTAAAATATCAAATTGTGTATTTCGGCATTAACTTTGATTTTTTTTCGGACCATTCATAATCAACCGCTCTAAGGATTATATTGCTGACTTATTTTTTTTTTAGTTTGATAAGGGAGCCCAATTTTTTTTAGCCCTATAAGTGTGCCTTGGTAAAAAAGTTTGGAAACCTCTGGTTTAGATGTCCACTCAGTAAGAAGTATTTCTGGGCTAGTCGTGTGTGTCCAATTGGTAGTCTTATCATCTGCTATTTTGATTGATGACTTCCAAGGAAATACTATATTATTTATTGCTCTTAATTTGTTTCCATTAAAACAAAAATCGAAATATAATTGTATAAAATAAATAAGTAATATTTTTAATCAGGTGGGAGCGGACCGAGACGTTTTTATTATATTGACCTTTCATTGTCCTTAAATGAATTTTATAATAGTAAATATTTTATCTAACTCCAAGGACCCGGGTTCGAACCCGGCTGTGGCAGATATATTTTTTCTATTTCACTGTACCCGTGAGTCAATCCTGTGGATCCGGGAGGCCACCTGGTCATACTCAGCCTTATGAAGTGGGTACTCTAAATTGGGTTAACATCTGTTATTCGAGCTTGATTCTGACTCTCATCATCTCCTTGCACAAACGTTGGTACAGTAACAGTATCTCCTTTTAATTAGTGTTATCTGGTCTGTGCTGCATTAAAAAAAAATGGCATCATTTTAGGAAACTTATAAAGCAGAAAAGAGACCACTCAAGAAAATAAATAAGTGAGTAAAAGTAGTAATGATACAATTTTAAATATCATATTATAAAGCTTTTTTTTTTCTTTTATACAGACAGATTTATTGAGAGTATTCCTGGCTGTAAGGGGCATGAAGAGGCACCGGAATTAGTGCGGGGTAAAGACCTGTTGAGGGGCTCTGGGATTTATAAATTACAGAAGATCAACTGGTGGTCGTTCTGGCTCCCTATTGGCCCCATCTGTTGGCTGCCATTCAATACTCATGTCATAATATTTTATTATACCACTTCTCCATACAAATTGCCTGTTTTGTGAGCTTTCAAGTCACTATTATGTCTTTATATATCCACGTTTCAATGCATTTCATGTTAAATTAAATTAAGTCAATGATTATATGAAATGATATGTTTTTTTAAAGTATGTTTTGCATTTGCCGATAAATGTGTAATTTATATTCAGTAACAAAAGTGATGGTAACCATATTCTCGCCTCTGGTTATAAGGATTAATATTTTTGTTTTAAAATACTACTAGATATTTTCTTATGCAATGTTTATGAGGCATTGTGTATAAATAAGAGTGTTCTTAATTTCGATCTAAAATTCAAATTTGTCGATTTAGGAAAAAAAAAATTGAGGTAAAATTTTTTCATTGATTCAAAACATGGGGTGCTATAACCCTACTGTTAAGGCCATAATATATAATTACCTTGTAAATAATATTTAGTTAGTCTTATTGTTTAATTTAATAACGTTTATTTTTATTTATATTAATTTAATTGGATAGAGTTATTTAAAAAGAAAAAATGTAATTATATTTGTGTGTTATAATGAGTAATAGAGAGAGTTGTTAGGGGCTGATAATTGTTGCTAAGGCGTCACCTAGCAACGGATCAACCATTTTAGTGTTTTATAGCAGTTCCGGCTAATTAGTGGTCATGGTAGCATCTCAGCAGCCCTGTCTGTCCTTATAATTTAATAGTTTGGACACGTTTAGTGTTTTAGTCTTCATTACAGTTCGGAACCAGACCTTTTCTGTGTTTCGACTTTAATATGAGTTCCGAATAATTAGTGGACCTATTGGAGTGGAGCAGCTTGCGTCGACTAGTATTTGTTTTATATATATTTATTTGTAAATTAGTTTATTGTCATCTTCATAATTTATATAACTATTTTATTTTCATCTGAGAGGCCTTTTTATTTTTACTTGTATTCATCATTAGTCATCTTTTGTTTATTTTAGTTTTAGTTTTTAAAATATTTAAATTGACCAAATAAATGTTTTAATTCGAACCAGTATGTCCTTTGTTCATTTTAAAGCTTTCCAATAAAAAGACATAGACGATTTGAGGTGGCGTTATTTCTTAGCAAAAATGACGCTTTGGGGTTGGGATTAAGCCACGCCCTTTAAAGGCAACTTTAGGCTGAAGTTAATAAGGATTTCGCATATTAATGCGATTACCTGTTAGATCGTCCATTTATTATATCAGAGAATAGAAGTGCTAGTAAATGTTATTTCCAAAAATTGGACATATCTATAATGAAAATCTACTAAGCCGTTCTCGAAAAATTAGAGTTTCTTTCCTCATTCTGTTCAGACTAATTTCATCGTGAATATTAAGGATCACAAAATATATTTAATGTTCTAAAAAAACTAGGTGAATACAAAATCTAATTAACTTTATCAATTTTTCAATTAATGGTTTTTCGAAAAGTTAATAAAAAATAATTATTTTAAGGAAAGCATTAAAATAAATAATTGTTTCTGATATAATAGAGAAAGTTATTTATTTAAAAAAAAGTAAGGAAAGTAAACATATTTGTTTTATAATATTTAATGTTTACAATAAGATTAAGAGTAATTTAAAAAAAAATGTAAGCACGCTTTCAATAACTCTTGTTTTAATTTCCCTGTCTAATTATTTCTGGCATACGGAGTGCGGCAGCAACCCTTAACTGTCAAATATGGTCAAATATGGCCACGGCCACGGAAGGAATCTGGGATATATTCTTCTGGCGTCACTCGCCCAATTTACTATAAAATCGACAACATTATGATTTTGTCTTCTTTTTTTCAAAGACGTGCTTTAAGTTCCAATATTTATATTTTATAATTTACTATTTTTTAAAAATGTATACACGATTCGTGCTTTTGGAATTTATTAATGATTTTTCATTGGTACCTCATCTATCAATTTATCTAGTAATTTGTTTCTTACTCTCAGCTACTCACAATTCACTAATAATGCTTTAGTTATCTATATTTTTCTGAACGTCTTAATGTTTAGTCTTACAGAAATCATGTAGGTAGATTAATTATAATCAAATTAGGTGAAGTTTCTCCATCAGACTTCCGTTATGGTAGACAACATAAAATACTTTGAGATGGCCTTTTGTTGTTAGTATTTATTTTGTATTCAACATGTATTGTTTAGTATTCAACAAATATTAATGTCTTCAATTTTATGAACAGTAGTTTTCCTCACTGTTTTTTTATTTTCACTCAATACCATTTTCAACAATGTTTTAGGATGTCTACGCTACGTCTATTCATAAAAAATAAAATTGAAATTAAAATTCCTTTAACGAACCGAAAATTCAAACCTGGTACGACAGATCTCTGCTCACATAAGTCTCTACTTTGAACCTTGTCCAAACACAAATCGACAATATTAGCCACAGTATTTCCATCTACATTTTGATCTACCCCTGGAACGCGTACTATATCAGATCTTATGAACTTTTGTTATCTAGTCCAAGAAACTTACAAACTTATTTCATCGTAAAAAAATTATATTACTGTTACTATTAATGCTATCACCTAAATTATTTGTACAGGCTTTATAAAGTTCGGTGTTGTTCAGCAGTCAACATTTATTTTATCCAAACATTTAATAACAATATTTTATTTAGAACATAATAGCGTTGTTCTTTCATAAGAAAAAGGGGCCTACATTTCGCCACCCTAAAAACGTTTTATTGATAAATATTACAATCTGTCACAACTTTGACAATAATAATAGTGATAAATTATCACATTGACATCAAAATAATCAATAGTCAAAATAAAAAAAGTAAAAAAAATATTTAAATAAATAAATAAAATCTCTATAAGTATATAAACAAAAAGATAAATAAAATTACCACAATCCAACTATGTACATGAAGTATCAGGAGAAAATAAAGTAAGTAAAATTTTGCGCTAATGTAACAATAAGATAAAAGCACTAATCACTTTTACTCTATTATGTACAAGATTTACATTCTCGACCCGAAAATCCCGTAGCCCCCTCTATCCTCTACGAACGTGAGATCACAGCGCACTCCTTACCACGTCACTGATAATTAGTGTTATTAGTTATATTAAGTAAATGATATAGGTTTGTAAATTCTAACTTTCAAGATTCTGGACCAGAGAGGCTCAGTAATTTTTCAACATTAAAATAACTAGACCTTTCATCCTCTATTTCGTTTTCAATTTTGCTTTTTATAGTAAATATTGAGTTCAAATACCCTGTTTGCATTGTTTGTTTGTTATCTTGTTTTTAATTCTTCAATCATACATTTATTATTTTAATTTTTTTTTTTTTTTACTGAATTATTTTTACTAACCAAAATTTTTCAATAATTATAAAATTGTATTGATTTATTTTTTATTTAATTCCAGATAAGCCTTGTTGGCCTTATAGGGTTAATATGACTGTTACATTTTTTTTTTTTAACAATTGATTATGTTGGGAATAGTCTTGTACAAAAGACACCTCTTGTTTACGGAAGCCTCGTAAAATTCAATATCAGCTCAAAATGCTGCCATCTTGGGGGAGAAAAAAGATGTGGCTAAGTGCCCACAGTATGAGTGAGGAAAAGTGAATAGGTGCCACATATGGGGGAGAACTAACCCATGGATGAATCCATAAGCTATCTAGAGCAACTACATTTTGCTAGTAGACAGCTATCATTCAGGATGAGTGAATAGTTTGATCAACACAGCCAGGCTGGGAACAGAGACAGGATGAGAAAACAGAGATAACGTCCAAAATCCAAATAAGCTCCATATTAGTAGCCAACCATCAAGTAAATTGTAATTTTATTCATTAATGTATTCCATAATCAAAATTAGTCTAACTAACATTAACATTGTAACATTTTTGGTCAAACCATATTATCAATTGTCTAAATCATGCAGAATAGAGGCATATCATTATAATTTTGTCTCATTTTGTTAAAACCACTAAATACAATCCACTCCAGTACAATACAGAAGCAGTATTTTTTATACAATTCAATCACTGCAGATTTTGATTCATCTCAGACTGCGGTGATTGAACACCTCTAACTATATACAACGTTATAAATAAAAAATAAAGATAAAATAAACAGATTAAAAAAAAAAAATTAAAATCTGTACCGCTACAACTCATGAAGGGTCAGGGGTTCAGTACTTTCTAAGAAAGTACAATTACTAGACCAACGAATGTGCAAGGAGGTGATTTGCTCAGAATCCCGCTCGGCTGACAGATTTTTACCAAACTAAGGTTACCCAATTTAGAAGGCTTAGTGGAGGCTAGGTAGCTATTTCATTCAAGCCAAGGAGCATCCTCTGCAATTCTTAGGACTTTATTTTGATAAGATTATAATTTTTTTCCTTTTCATAAAGGATGCCGCTCCTCAGACTTCAAAGCCGTACATCAGCATTAGGCTGAGAATTGTTTTTAAAATGAGAATAGCTATATAAAATTGCAAATCCTTAGGGGTTTGATACAGATCTAATTGTTATAATAACCATTTAAGACCCATCTAGTCCGAGAATCAATGAAGAAATCAACATATTTTTCTCAAATCGTATTCACCGAAGATAAAGAGTTAATCGAAAAACATATATTAACAAATATTTTCCTTCAATATAAGGACGTTTTTTCTTAGTCCCTGATTTTCTTTTTTTTTTTTTTTTTTTAAGGAAATGCGTACTTTAAAGTGAAAAATAATGTTTGTTATACATTAGTAGCCTTTCTGCGGAAATAAAGTATTTTAAGGAATTAATTATGTGCTAAGAGTTCTTTTTTCCAGCGGTCGTTCATAAATAATGGATCTTATAAAAGAAAGGATCTTGAAGGAAATGTAAAATATTCGAGTCTTTCATCAAAAGTCTTGTTTCCCTGGAGATTATTTTCCCTTTAGCTACTACCTTGCCCTCTTGGCCCTTTTCATTGGGAGTAATGAGGGGGAGCCATCATGAATAAAATCCTTATTTAAACTTATCTTTGTTATTTCTGCTTCATTAGTATAACTTAGTAAGCGTCCTTATATTTGAAAGTTAATTTTGAATTGCCTAATCTTGAAATTAAATTATTGTATATCATAATTTAAAATATGTCAAAATGAATATATTCATTATTAAATTTGATAAAATAATGTTTATATTTCTGCCTCTTTTGCCAGATGAGAAATATACAAAACAAATGTTTAATTATAATGAGGCCACAGGACAGCCAAATAAAAAAATAATATAATTCTATCCAATGTAAAAACAAAAGTGCTGTTTTTATTTACAGCGTGCGTTTCAGCCTTAACATGTTGGTTATGTTCATATATCTGGTTATATAATAATATAATGTCTGGTTATATAATAATATAATGTCTGGTTATATAATCTTTTCAATGGCATCATTGTTAAGTCTCAACACTCTTTATTATATCAATAGTCCAACGTTTCGGCCATTCGACCATCCTCAAGGACAATCTAACAACTACTGACTTATTATACATCCATTAGTAACAATTTTAACAACATTATTATTAATAATTTAACATACCTTAAATATAAATTTATATTTCACATCCAATTATTTAAAAACGTTTTGCAGGCTATTCTGCCCAGGTTATTAATTACTAGTCAAATCACCCTATGAAATAATAAATTAATAGAGAATCATATTAATTATTAATAAGCTTACCTAAGCTTATGTCTAGTTACCTATTTTTTCACAACTTCATTTATTTTTAAAAAATTTAATTTTAGATCAACTTACACAATCAATTATCATAAAAACAAACAATTTATAATCTTCTATAAACTTAGGTCAGGCTTGTTATTAATTTATTTCAAATTGAATTTTGGTCTAATTTTAATTTTTTGTTGTATTATTGAAATTCATATTAAATTTCTTCTAAATAGTAATCAAAATGTTTCCCATATTTTTCATAAATTTATTTTACTTAAAATCTCTGCATACTGTTGGTTCGAATTCCTTGTATGTCCTTTAAAATTTACTCTATAATTGATGTTCTTTGATATATAAATTGACTCAAGTATTTTTCTTTTGAACATATTGTTTTATTTATATAAAATAATGGTGTTATAAAAATCAAATTTGAGTTTGATTTTTGGCCGAATGCGGAAGTAGTGCTGTTTTATTGGTATCCTCCTTATTTCTTGTGTCATTTCTGTGTTGTTATCACTATAACAACAGTAAATTTTTAATTTGAAATAAATTAATAACAAGCCTGACCTAAGTTTATAGAAGGTTATAAATAGTTTGTTTATACGAAAGTTGATATAAAATTATGAGTTTTAAAAATTAATGAAGTAGTGGCAAAATAGGTAACTAGATATAAGCTTAAGTAAGCTTATTAGTAATTAATATGATTCCATATTAATTGACTTTTTATAGGTTAATTTTTTAGGAAAAAATTATTTTTATGTTTATTTCCATCCAGCGAAACGTTGGCTCACATTAAATATTTAGTATTAATACAAATTGAGGTTTTTATTTTTTTTTTTCTGCGCCCAGACTATTCTCCTTTTATCTTTTCATATATATTTTTACTTATTTTATTGCGTTATAATTTAATTTATATGTTGGTAATTATAGTGTGAATGTACATTACAGAAAGTAATATTACAAAATTAAATAAAATGATTTTAATTAGGTTCAATATGATTTTTAATACCAAAGTAAAAAAAAAATTGACCAAAATAGATGCTGGAATAGAGTAACAATATACCTAACCTAGGTATTATAGGTTAATTAGTATAATTTTGATAAGATAGTCTAAAAGAAATAAAACAAATTTTCAATTAACTGAATTAATATTGAAGAAGCTTAATGCCAAAAATACTTAATTATACATTGAATGGTAGTTAATTTACTATCAATCAATGAGGTATTTCTTAAAAATTATGTTTTATAGGGTAATTAGTGATTATTTTGATAATGTTATACTTGTGATAATTATTGTAATGCTGTTAAATGAATCTTGATATCTGCTAATTTAGATTTAATAATGACTTTAAAATTTGTGGCTAAAAGCTTTTGAGGAATATAATGTCCTTGATAATGTTTTTTTGGGCATTCCTGAAGATGGCACATGGTCGAAAGTAGAAATCTAAATTTTATAAAAAATCGGTTATAATGTTTTTTTTTTCAACTTGTATTGATTTATAGTACCCTCTTCCCTTGAGAATCTTAATGGCGAAACTATAAGAAATCGATTTTCGTGTTTGTTGCTTTTGAGGTAAACTTGAAGATGTATGAACACCCGATATATAATAATAATTTCACTATTTTACTACTATACTTACTAGAGCATATTACTATAGTCATAATTATAACAAAATACTTTCATAAAAAGTAAACTCAGTTGTCTTAAGACCTATTTCCTGAAGAGTAGTTCATGCAGTTGAATCAAGTAAAGGCTTAAGATATAACGGGGCATCGTAGCTAGCAAAAACGTATTCAGGAATGATTCGTTCCAAACATATATGTATATAGGTATGATTTTAAATGTTTGCTAACAAACATTAATATTTTTGCTATCGCTAAAAAAATAATGATATCTGTTACTACCCGACCCTGGTAAATATAGTTCAGGTTATAGTGTATGTGTATACTATAAAATAGGCGTGTCAGCTTGTGTGACTTAGTAACAAACAGATTTCTAAAATGTTAATAAAAAATGAGCCGACGGGTAAACGTACCAGGGGTTGACCGAAAAGTAGGTAGGAGGATTGCATTAAGACTGATTTAATAGGTTTGGTTTTGGAAGGTCATCACTCGATAGACGTATGTACAGAACGATTGGTAGTATCGGCACCAAAACTTCGGGTTCGCTAAGCTTTTGTTATTATTATTTACTATATTATAACTTGTTACTGACCCCTACAAAGTTTAATAATAATATTACATTATATTATATTCCTGTTCTTCATGTTTTTATTTCAATCTTTATTCGACTCTGATGTAAACTATGAATTTTTTCTTTTACGTGTACAATTAGTGAAAGTTTGCTTCAATGTCTGGTCTGGAATGGAAGATACACTATGAGAGAGGAGAATAAAATTACTATGTGCCTCAGGGTGGCACGTTTCAATTTTAGAGGAAAGTCTATTAGTGTTTCATTAAGAAACTTGGAGTAAAAGAAATAGAAACAAAATATAAGGGATGGTGTTTTATTTAATTTATAGTTTTTTATAAGTATAAGAAAAAATAAGCTCAAGAGAGGATAAGGAAGAGAATAGAAAAGTGAGGTTCGGAGACCACAGCTTCACTTCTGTAAATCAGTTCAAGTACCTGGGAAGCCTGATTACAGATGATAACAAAGTAGAGAGTGAAATAGAGGCCAGGATAGCAGCAGGAAATAAATGTTATTTCTCACTGCAGAAAATACGGAAGTTTAGAGCTCTCTCTAAAAGGATGAGAGTGGTCATTTACAAAACCATCGTAAGGCCAGTAGTGATCTTTGGGGGAGAAACATGGCCCTTGGCAAGAAAATCAGAACAAATGCTCAACTCCCGGGAGAGAAAGCTATTGAGAAGGATATGGGGAGGAGTCTTGGAGAATGGAGTTTGAAGAAGAATAAGGAATGAGGAACTGAAGAATCTGTACGGGAAACCCAGCATCGTGGCGTTAATTAGAAGAGCAAGATTAAGCTGGTTAGGACACGTTGAGAGGATGACCGATGAAAGAGTAATCAAAAAGATGGTGTATGGCAAACCAGATGGAAAACGGAAAAGAGGACGTCCCCGGATCAGATGGCTGGACGATGTGGAGGAGGATTAGAAGCTCTTGAAGGTTGCCAGATGGAAGGAGAAAGCAAGAGACCGTGTAGACTGGTTGGCTGTTGTGGAGGAGGGCCAGGATTCTTGCAGGCAGTGTAGTGCCATAATAATAATAATAAGAAACAATATTGGATTATGATTCTCAACAAACAATATGATCTTTTTACATCAATGCAGTCGATAACTTATCACTTATATATATAAAAATCAGTTTATGTGTAAATTAAAATTTTACAAATAATGTAATTTAATACTGATTAAATTTATAGGCCAAATTAACTAACTAAATAGACCCAAACTTAACGCAACAAGCTAATCCCTAAATATTTAACTGTGCACATTTTTTAATATAATTCTTTCCCCACAAAACATCAGGAGAAAATAAATATAAACCTTTCTAAATCACCTTTGCAAATTTCCATTCAAACTCGATTAGTTTTCATTCGTTTTAATTAAAAATGAAAGCTCATATCTATTTTCATATGGAAACAATCGAATTTATAACTGGGAATCCAAATTCAGAACATCACTTTTCCATTTATAATGTACATTGATTCTGTGTAGATTAAATTTTCATGCCTCATTCGGGGGCGATATTCCAATAGGAAGGGAAATGATTCGCATGCATATCGACTGTTGCCACGGTCTCACCGAATACTGATCAAGGAAGATGGAGCCTGTAAAATGTTTTTATAACCTCGTCTTCCCTGATCACGTGCCTCTCGAGTGTCATCGATTTCCGGCAGCTTCGCTTCTCTCCTTTCCAGCTTATCTCCAACTTTTTTGGAGTGAACATCTTAATGTCAAATGAACCTGAAATTTACGCAGTACGATTTCAATTCAAAGAAGTCCCAAGAGAAATCCCTGGTCCTAAAGATTTTTTATATATTTCTCCTTTTAGGAATATCTGCCCTTTTCAAATAAATTGCAATTAGGAAAAATACTGGAGAAGTTAAATATTTAATTACAGTGAATAGACTCTACTTATACAGTTAATTTAAAGAGAGCTTTCCCCTGTCCTCTCCCAGGACTGTGTAATTGAATAGCCGACACTGGAAATGAATACAGTCTTTCACTTCCTTCGTTATCCTTCTCTTTCTCCTTAATTCGGAATTTTTAGCTTCACACTTGAATATCTGTTCTCACAAGAGTTTGAGGATGTTCATCATTAATATATAATTGTAAATTAAAATTATATGAAAATTAAAGTCCAACGTTATAATTATGTTGATTTTGGAAGATTTTTAATAAGGAATCCTCAAGTCCTTCATTAAAAAAATCTCAGCGTCGCCGGAAATACAGGTAACTACAGGATTACAATTTTTGGGAGAATTAATAATATTAACCCATTAGTGTCCAGAACTTTTTTCATATTTTTTTTACACAAGAAAATAACTTACTACTTTTCCTGACAAAGTTGTTAGAAATCATTCTATATCTGAGGCATCCCTATAGATGCTGACACTATACTTTACTGTCAATAACTGAACCACTTAAATTTATAAATACTATGAAACCCAAGTTAAAAATAAATAATGATTAAAAAATAAACTAATTAGGCCCCTATAAAAATTTAATAAAAATACGAATAAGTCAGTTTCCATAAATAATAAAATTAGTAATGTTTATTTTTTTATATAGACGATACATATACAAGAAAAAATTATTCCATGAATGAAGATGAACTGCTCATGAAGGTTTAAAGGATCCAAGACTAGAATTGATATTGGAGGCACTCAACTAACCCAAGAATACTAACTACTAGGAACATCTAGACCAACACGTAGACAGTGGAACATACCACTGACTGTTAAATAGAGGATTGTATCTTAGGGAAACAAGTATGGACGAATACATATAACAAAATCGATTTATTTACATCTTTATTACTTCAATTGATATCACTTACTGTTATCACATTATTTTATTTTTTCAATTTTATTTTATTAATATATATTTTTATACGAACTATCACTATCATATCAGCTGATGTATTCAAGTATAGTTTCGAAAATGTTTTCGAGAATGAAGCTCAGTCAGTACGTATAGGCAAACATCGCCATCACAGTGGATTGCCTATACAAAAAAAAAAGAGATTGATTATGTCGTAACTTATTTATAGTAATTTATTATTATTAAATAATTAAGGTACTAGTCCAATGGATGCCAAAGTTTTACTTTTGAGCGGTTTTATATTTAAACATTAACTTAAACTTATGCTTAATTCAACTTTAACTTAAATTGCTACAGGCTTTTTTTTAATATTCTAATAATGTAAAATAAAAAAATAATCTACCTATCTCTAATTCGACTTCAATCATATAAATAATATTAATTCCAATATATTTCAAATATATCACCCACCAGTGAGTGGGTGTGTGAATAGTGAAATTTAATAAATTAAATTAAGACACCAACTTCGTATCATTAAGTAAGAAGACAACGTAGGATATACATTTATACTAAAATTGTAACTTTTATTTATATTTTCTTTCAAAATATTTTGGTCAATTAAAACATACGTATTTTTATCAATTTATATTCAATATCATAACATGGTATTTAATTACAAATACTTCTTTTTCAGCTTGAATAATTTTAAGAATTTTGAAAATATAAGGTAAAATATATTGAAAATAGTAGAATTTTATTAAGAATTCAATTTAATCATCTTTACCCTTAGATTAAAGGTTTTATGTTTAAATCATGTTATGTTTTTTCACAAAGAATAGTTTTATCAGTTTTATTTAATTTTTTGTTTATTATCAATATTGTTTATTTATTAATTTTAAGAGCGCAGTAGCCCCGCGATAAGGTGCATGGCTACTTACTCCAAGGACCTGAGTTCGAATCCGGGTAGGCAGAAAATTGTTTTCTGTTACAATAGGGGTATTCATGATGTTGTGTTAAATGTTATATGTTTTACCATGTTAAATGTTATAACTATAGGATTGTGAGCAGCCCTATTTGAAGTCATGTTAAACGTTAAATTCATAAGAGCCCCTAGCGGATTTTCTCAGCAACTTGTTGTATAAGCCTTTATGTTTATAACCTTCCTTCCAGACCCTCATGTTTACTTCAGTTTTGATTTAAGTAATTAATTAAAACATGCCTAGAGTGAGTGAAAACTGGAATTTGTGTGAAAGTTTAGCTTATGAGTGTCTTATTGATCTTCAAACTTGTGAAGAAGAGAATGAAGATGAGCTAATTGACAACTGTATTGAAAGTCACAACAACTAATATGGCGACGATCTCAACTGGTCTATTGTGTGACGTCATTCTCGATTTAACTGACCAAGTAACAGACTCTCAGCCATGTTAAATGTTATTTCGTTTTACCACGGCAAAAGAAGCCAATTTTTTTCGATTTAACACGAGTTTTTCCATTTAACACGCTTTAACATAGATCATGAATACCCCTAATGTAGCCTTGAGTCAACTCCTGTAGGTTCTGGATTCCTCCTGGGATGCACCCAGCCTCCTAAATTGGGTAAAAATCTGGGGATCGAGCGTTGTTCTGACTATATCACATCTTTGCACAACCGTTGGTCTAGTTAGTAGTACTTCCTTACAAAGTAATGACCCTTCACGGGTTGTAGCGGTACAGATTTAATTTTTTGTTGGAAATATTATTAATGAAAAATATATAAAGTTAGAAAAAATAACCTATTTGTCTTTTTTCTAGGATACATAGTAAAAATATAACACTAAATAAGCTAAAAACAATAATATGTATACAATATGAAATAAATGTTAATTTATATTCTCCTAATATAAGTTTTCATTATGTAAACATGGCTCCCAGGTGAACTATTATAACAATACAGAATATGGAATAATTAGAAGATGATTGCGAACATGCTACTTCGGTCTCTAAAAACATTTTAGAAGTGGATATCTAGCACGTTATATCAACTTGCAACTTTATGAAATTCTTATAAGTTTGTTCTAACCAAAGATTCAGTTGGGGCTACAGCCTGGTTGTCCTAGGGACATCCTTACACTATGCTCACATTAAGCTAGGTTCTACGGATGGTTAATTTGGGGGTTTATATACTGTTATATGCTGATAAAGCATAATAAAATAGAAATAGAAAATTTAAATATTCCTGTAAATGGATGAGACATTATTACAATAGTATACAAGTTAATTGAATATTATTACAAGTTAATTACTATTGATATAATAATTTTCTTTTTTTAATAAATGTGGTTCGCCCATTTATTAAAAATTCCCTCGATATCACCTGATACATCGATGAATTAAAGGTGATAATTCCAAAGCGAAAAATTCGTCATCAGAAAATCCTTTCTAAATGGCCATCTTATCTTCTACGAATACTGAGGAAATTTACGATAGGCATTCATCCGAATTTATTGCTTCTCAGTTCACAACTTTTCAACTGGGATAAGAGGCCCAAGTATTTTGTTCTGAATCGTTGAAATTTATAGTACATTTGTCAACAATGACTTGAAATCATGAACAATACAAATGCAAAATGTATTTGTGATATATTTCTCCAAAATTACTTGAGTAAATAAGCTTTTTATGTATTAAGCGTTTATCGATAGGAAGGGAGCGTGGTAGCACAGTGGCAAGGCACAATCATATTAACTCCAACTGGGTCCGAACCTGCCTAGACAGATAATAATTTTCTAGTTTACAGTAAATGTGAGTCAAACCTGTAGATTAACTCAACTTAACAGGCCCTCCTGAGGTCCAACCAGCCTCATAAAGTGGGTACTCTTAATTGGAGAAAAATCTGGTGGTTGAGCGTGATTTTTAAAAAATCTCCTCCTTGTATGACCGTCGTTCTAAAAACAGTACTTCTGTTTAATTTAGATATTCCATGGAGTAAAAGTTGGGGGATATTACCAAAATTAATTATTATGTGCTGGTATGGCTGGTTTGAATAAAGAACTACTTGTAATTTGCTGGTAATGATGGAATGGACTATATTTATAATAAATTGATATAATATGCTTTTAAATGAAATACCTCTATTCTCTCTTTATAAGTTTTCTGAAACAATTTGTTGTATGGTTTGAACAAAAGAGGTTACAATATAGGTTAGATTGTTAGTGATAGTTTTGGTTTCATTACTACAAAATTCAAAATTTAATTAACTTTACTGAAAATCTTACAACTAATGTCAAATCATTATGGAGGACCACTAAAAAAACTGCTGAATTGCAAAGATTTTAACCACCCACTGCTCACCAAATCCCAAACTTGGACCAGAACTGACGCAGAAAAATCACAAACATTCGGACACCTCTCTAAAACCTTTATTCTACATCCTGATATCTTAAACCCAATTCATCTTTTTTTTCGGCCAAGACTCCGATTGGAGTCCTAAACTGCCTCTAACCATGGTTGGGGGTCGAAGTTCTTCATTTTGTGGACCGCCACTCAATGAAAAAGTCAACGTCCCAGGCCGGATTCGAACCGACACCGCCAATAGACATCAAATTGGTAAGACCACTGGGCTACGGGCGGCCCTGATTCATCTTGAATGTATTGAAGCAGAACTAAATATTGCGCTCCAAATGACCCTCCCACCTAAAGCACTTCATCCTTCTGAAATATCTAGAATCATTCAAAGATTATCTATCCGCAAAACTCCTGGATACGACCTAATAACATCCCACATTCTAAAACTTCTTCCTCGGAAAACCATCCTATTCCTCACATACATATATAACGCCGTACTCCGTTCCACCTATTTTCCTGATCCCTGGAAATTATCTATAGTTAAAATGATCTCCAAACCCAAAAAGCCTACAGAATATCCATCATCCTATTGCCCTATCTCTCTATTACCGATTATAGGCAAAATCCTTGAAAAACTCATTTTGAAACGCCTATACCCCATCCTGGATTCCAATCATATAATTCCTAATCACCAGTTTGGATTCTGAATATCCCACTCTACTATCCAGCAATGTCAATGTGTAGTGGACCATAGTCTCATCTTCTTTGGAGCGCGTAATGTACTGCGCGGGAGTCTTTTTTGGAACCACAATGGTTCCTATTTATCCCTCTATTCTCAGTCCGCTGGTGTTCCTCAAGGTAGTATCCTTGATTCCATCCTCTACAGCGTCTATACAGCTGACATTCCAACCAATCCTAACACTATCCCCACCACGTATGCCGATGACACATATTTGCTCGCTGTTAATAAAAACCCATTAATTTTATCCCAAAATCTCCAATCCCATATCACAGCCCTCGAAGAATGGTGTCGTAATTGGAGGATTAAGATAAATTCCAACAAATCCCGTCAAATCACCTTTACCCTTCGTCGTAAACCTACTGACTGCCCTACAGTTTCATTTAATGATGTTACTCTTACCCCTGTCGAACAGATCCGCTACATTAGACTACATTTGGACAAACGATTAACTTGGAATCCTCACACAAGACTGAAAAGACAGACAACTGCACGTCGATTTCGACTATTACAGCACTTACTAGACAAAGGGCCTAAACTTCCAACACGTTACAAAAGACTGATCTACATGACTGTAATAAGGCCAATCTGGACATACGGAGTTGAGCTTTGGGGCTCCACTAAACCTTCGAATTCCTCTCATATTCAATCCTTACAATCCAAAATTCTTCGTAAAATCCTCAATGCACCTTACTTTGTCACAAATAAAATCATACATAAAGACCTTATTGTTCCCTATGTAACCGATCTAGCCCGAACCAGATATCACTCCTTCCATTATAAACTCACGATTATAAAGTCAAGATGACTACTCTGTTGGTTCTTACCCCTGTTTTTTGGGAACCAAGATAGCTGCCCAGGTCTCCTACCGCTCATCTTTCCCACTAAATGGCATAATGAATTTCTATTCAGAAGTGAGGGGGCGCCTTTCTTTAACAACTTCCTTATAATGTACTAAACCTAAGACCGCTGATGAGTCGAAGGATTTCACATCATTACAGATATAATTTTAATTTTAATGATATATTAAAGAATCACTGGATAAGAGAAATGTTGCCGGTATTGATCTAAATGAGGCCAGAGCCCAGTTGGCAAAGGCGATGCTAATTAGTTCGTCTCCTGTATTATTCAAAGACATCGATTACTGCCACCTGAATGGGTCAACCCTTGTACACCTCACTATTTATCCAATGCTATGTGCAAATGCATATGAAATGATTTTCATTTTGTGGGATGTCATCACTAACAGTATGAATACTTGTATCATGTATAAACATCAATTACCTATGCATTTATGTTATCTATCAGGTCATCGTATTTCCTTCTTCTTTTTTTTTTTTTTAGTTTTTTTCGTAATTGAATCTTGTTAACAATATTTCAATAATTAAAATAATAATATCAGTTTTTAAAATACATTGTTCATATTCTTATTCAAAATAAACATGTTTTAATTGAATATTAATTATGTATAAAACAAGTAAAATTTCTTTATTTATATAAATATAAATCTTAACTTGGCACATACATTCTTATACATTTCCATGCATTAATTTTCTAAATGTTTTAGTGCTATGGTATATTCGAATCTAAAACTATTCTCTTTAATTATATAATACGTTTCATTTCATTGAACATATTTATTTATTTATTTATTTATTTAAGTGTTTCGACCACTAGGGCCATTTACGCTGAATATACAAAGTTACTAGATTACAATTCACATATACACATGACATATGGCATATTCACAAAATTATGAGAGTGTTACAGAAGTGAGTGCGAAAGTTTCAAATTAACAAGTACAATTACAATTACATATTTCCAATTACAATTACAATTTACATTTTACAAAGTTGTAATTAGAATTCGCGTAGTTGGTAAATTACTATATTAAATTTAGCATCCACTTATCCATGCTGGATAAGTTGAACATATAAATCAATCATTATTATATAGATTAATTTTCCAATCGAAGCTTAGAAACCTGTTTCAATATTCAGGTGAAACGTATATATTTTTAGTGCCCATTCCAAACTTGAATTGAGTTGTTTTCTCACCCTCATAAATTCAACTGTGACATTATAGCTTGCCCAGCAAACTACATTAAACTTTAGGATTACATTTCTGCCAACATTGGTTACGAGAAAGTTATTTATTCGAAAAATTAAGGTGACAAATTATTTATTCATAACATACTATAACACTTGTTCTAAACATAGAATAGTTTCAAGCCCTGCAAAAGTAACATGAGATACAAATAAAGTTATTAAAATGGAATTATTTGGAAAATATAAACCCGAAATATTCCACGAGACAGGTTTCCTTGATCCAACGGCTGAAGTGGATTCGATGTACCTAGGTTTCCTACAACTGCTACATCAGTTTCCTCTTGTCTCCCAAAATAATAAATGCGCCCATCCTACGCGCCTTTTTTTCTCATATGATATTTTGTAAATCACTATTACAATTTCTGCTTGATTAAATTAATTTTTTCTTTTTAACTCTCATGTTTTCTAATTTCTTTTGTCGATTCATCTTTTAATTAACACTGTACATTCATGGTTCATACCAAACAGTACTTATACTAAATAAATAATACAAGTAACGATTGAAACAAATAATATAATTATAGTCATAATTTTACATTTGTGTTTTGAATATATTTCTAATTAAATATAAGATCCCAAGATGACACAAATGTCCTACAGTTTTTCTAGGTTAAATCTTGTAAGTAGAAAAGTCTATGAGCGACCATAATGAGTTGTGTTAACTTTTTTCTGTATTTTTCATTGCTCATATCCTCCATTGAGGGTTTATGACGCAGGTGAGAATCGAATCAACAACGATCTGAACTGAGCACTCTAGGACCCTTTCCCTAACGTGTTCAGCTATTACGTCCTTTTGTACTTTCCTCCTAAAAATTTTATAAATGTACCTTTATAATGAAGCAGATCCGGCAACGCTATATTTGTATACATAAATTATATGAATATAGACGTGAGTTGCTAACTTAATAGTACAAGAGCAGGGAACAAAAATAAGGCAATCTCACCCCAATTTTGATTAATTTAATGAAAACTATGTATAATTACTGGTCAAAATTGATGAGTCTGCCAAGTACAGGTAGGGGGAATAAAAAATGGCGGCTGTTTCAAAACCTTAAAAAAAACACACTAATTTTTCATTCTCTCTATATCTTAAAAACTACCAACAACACTAGAAAATTTAAGAGAACATTATTTAAAGAAGAGTAAATTTACTGTATGTAAATTTGTCATGTCAAAATGTAATTTATTTTGATAATTCAATATCTCAGGAACTATGTGCCGTACAGATGTCTACCAGCGCTCAAATTAAAGCTAGTTAAATTTAATACAAAATAGTTTATTATGTTTATCTTTGTAGGAGTAGTAGTTTTTATGATATTTGACAAAATAAACTCACAAAATGTTAATTTCTAGTTGTTCGTATGAAATGTTGGATTTTTGAATAAATGAATCTCCAGATCAATAACTGACACACATATGTCTGCCAACACTCAAAATAAAGGAAATTTAACTTACTATAAAGTAGTTGATGACACTTATCTTCGTAAGGGTAGTTTTTATGATATGCACATATGAATATGAATTTGGCAAATGAAAATTTGTCCGAACAACTATAAATCAATTTATGATAGCAAATTTCGTGTTAACTATTACTCCTACGAAGATAAACATCATAAACTACATTATAGCTCATTAAACTAGCTTTAATTTGAGTGATAATAGATATCTGTACGTTAAATGGTTTTTGGGATATAAATGTTTCAAAATAAATTCACTAACTACTGATCTTTCAGTACGTCCCATAATACATTTTCATGAAATGTTGCTTATTAAAAAGCTATATTTCGAGAACTATTTAACGTAAATAGCTCTAATATGGCTCATATTTTAGAAAATTTACTCTAATTTAAATGACATTCTCTTAGGTTTTCTTATGTTTTGGCTACTTTTTAAGATATAGAGCTCCGAATGAAAAATTAGTTTTGTTTATCGCTTTAAAACAGCCACCATTTTTATTCCCCTACCTATACTTGGCAGACTCATCAATTTTCACTACTAATTATACATAGCTTTCATTAAAGTAATCAAAAATTGGGGTGAGATAACTGCCTTTTTTCTCCTCTTGGGCTCTTGTACGATAAGTCTACAGTACAGTTCTCATAAATTTCCATATATGTCACTATAGTTAAAATCATATCCTATAAAAAAAAATTAAGCTCGTAAATATTTAAACCTATTTAAGGGGATGATTGACTAATCTCTTATTCATAAAATTAGTTAAGGGACATTTAACCATAATTATGCAATAACTTCCCTATAACTTCAGAAATCACCACCATTTGTTTCACTCAAGAAGAGGCAGAAGGGTCTTTGATGCAATTACAGTTAACAAGTTATTTGTAACGAGTCGTTACTGCTCAATGAGTGATCGATATTTCCTCCCGAATCGCTGCTTATATTTCTACCAAGTAACTGTTTACTGTACCAGGATATTATTGTGTATACGAGATTATTATTATTATTATTATTATTATTATTATTATTATTGTTTTAAAGAGATTACCTCTGAGTTTTCATCAGAAATATTATTTAAATTGCATTATGCTATAAAAAAAAATTAAAAAGGAAACGTCAAATTAAAAGTTTCTTAATCTTAAGTTTTATTCCGTTGCATTTCCATGTTTGAAGATAATTTTAGCATTAATTTGAGTACTAAAAAAATATAGCCTTAACATAGTCCAATATTATAGCTGCGTGTGACCTAGATGCAGAAGTAATTACAGTTCTAAATACCTAGCACATGAGCCAGAAGATGTGACGGGGATAGAAACTACATCACATGCAAACTTCTAAGTAGATTCCCCGCTAAAGGTGTTCTTAAACTAAAGTGCATTTTCTTCTCTTGTTCCGTCATTTAACTTTTATTCCAGATAACCTAATATACCATAACTGTTAATGAGTATATAGTTGACTAATTTTGTCCTAAATGACTTGCTATGTATGTATGGAGATTTTCGGGATGCCAGGATAATCGCTGAAGGCAATAATCCAAAAATAAGTTAATTAATTAATTATATATTGAATCCTAAAAAACTATTATTATGTTTGGATTCTTTTCCAAAGGCTATTTGTGTGTTTACCAGTCTACCAATTAAATACCTTTATATTTATAAAATGTTGTTACCATTAATTATATAGTATAATAAAGGGTGGTATATTGGGTTATATAATAGTATATAAACTACATAAAGAAACTAAGTATTTATTTACAATTTGTTATTATGATTAAAATGATTCAGATATAGGTTGCCATAAAATATAGATTATTATATTATTACTTATTGGTTAATTTTATACTTATAGCTGCTGATGCCGTGGGATGTAGTGCCGTAGGTGTCGTTCATAAGGGATGTCCAGGTCTCGTGGCCCTTCTCACGACTTCGTCTGGTCGAAGTGCATCTTCTATGCCTGCCTCCTGGCTGTCTCCGTCTAAGTCTTCCTCTTGACTGTTGTCCTCACCCTTCTAAGTCTTCCTGTTGAGTGTGTCCTTTTCTGATCTAGATTTCCTGTCCTTTTCTCCCACTTCTCTTTTGGGGCGTTACCTTATTTTTGAATCTCATATTTGATTGGGCAGGTGTTCCCCTCCCCAGGCCCGAGAGGGGGTGGTATAGTTTGACATGTCCAGGAAGGGCCTGCACCTACTTAATTTGATTCCGATTCCTCGTCAAACCTGTCATTTTTGTTAGAACACTTAAAGGTCAGCCAATCTAATTTTCTCAGGGGACTCTGGTAACGTGACAAACTTAACACTGATGTTTTCATATCCGAGGACGCCCTAATAGCCTCGCAGAAGGATACCCTGACCAGGTATAGGGGCAGATGACGAAACACCTTAATAATACCCATGATTGTCAAAAGACCAATACGTTGAAGACTAATAAAATTTGACATGTTTTTTAAACTTCAAAACCTTATTAATCAATGTAAATTGCTCCTACAGTCAGTAATTTGGATAAAGAACTTTTTTTCTAAAAAGCTATTACAATTTTGTCAAAAGTGTTTGTTCAATCAATTTTATATAAATCTTTTAAATTAACTATAGGAATTCTGGAATTGTTTCAGTTTTAAATAACCTGGTTAACAAAACTGTATACCTAAAACAAGTAAATAAGTTACTGAAATTTTAGTTAACTCTTGGAGAAAAACCTAAGTTACAAAAATCTTTTATCGCTTTCCCAGAGATTGGTGCAACCGTCCATTAGAGAGCGTTTCCTTTTATCTCTAAAAAGAATTTTGTTCTAATTATTCTCTGTAAATTATTATATGAGTGAAAGATGTCATATAAATTCATATTATTTCAGTAAATGTTTTGTTTTTTTTATTATCTTTTAACAAAAATGATACATTTTTTCAAGATAACGCGCTTCGTATTATTTAGTAATTCCTTTTTTAAATAACACGGGATGAATATTTTATAAATCATACATTTAGCAAGATAATTTTTTTGTATCATTTATAAAATGCTTTATCTATATGCATAAGCAAAAAACAAATTGAAATAAGTTTTCTATTTCTTGTTATATAATTAATTAGAGCATCTTAATTATATCTACTTTGTTAATTATTACCATTGTAAAATTGAATTTCTCAATGAGGTTATTTTATTATAATTTTGCATTGTAAGATCTGAAACGATTTTTTTTTTTTTTTTATATAAAACTTAAAAGTATTCCTCTTATATAACTGGTTTATCTGTTTGTATATAGATAAAGTATAACATTTATGGTAGTTACTACAAGATATATATTATTATTTATTAATCTAACAACATGTAATTCTACAAATGTGTGTTTGTATATATAAAAATTTATATACTAAAAAGTACTTTAAATAATAAAAATACATGTCATTATGACAGACAGATTTACAAATCCTTAGTTAAAGAATTAATTTTTCATAACTCAGTAATTCCTCAAATAAAAGTCATAATATAACAACTAACACTGAACTAGTAAAGTATAAGAAAAGTTCTGACAAATTGTACAATACGTATTGCGTTGGGGTAAGAAAGATGGTTAAAATAAAACTAAGGATGAAATATAGTTTATTCGGTTTAGTTCTTTCTTTGTATTCCCTCCAGGACCAGAGTGGAATCCAAATGGAATGGATACTATAAATAAAATGACAGTATTACTATTTATTGCCTCTTCCCTCCTTCGGTTGAGATTGACAATTTTATTTATTTGAAATCTTTTATTTATATATAATATTACAATCTGCCACAATTTTGGGCAATAACTAATAGTGATAATTAATGATAGTACACTTTCATACAAAAAAAAAATAAATAAAATAAGTAAAACAAAAGCAATAAATAAAATCTCTATAAATAAATGAAATGAATATAATCAAACTAAGTAAGATAAATTATATTCAATATTTGCAATCTCCACCTAAGGATCCCTGAGCCCACTCTATCCCCCCATGCATGAGGGGTTGAGTAAGGCTCTTCGAGATCTCAGCAAGTGGTGGCAGTAAGTGCGCTAAAATAACTAGCAATAGACTTTTGTTTATGAGCAAGATAGTAAAACTACTGATAGAATGTTTCTAAAGAAATATTGGATGATTATAAATAAGAAAATATGGAATTTTAAGTATTACATAAAGTAAGTAACTAAATGACCAAATACCCAAATTTTCAAATGATTATCCGTTATTTTTTTATAACGCCAGTAAAAATTATTTTCCTTATAAATGATTTTATATTTTTTTAAATTTATTTCTTCGATTAATTTTTTGCATATTTGCAAATTTGGGGCTCTCATCAAGCATTACAAAAATCAGCAAATATAAATGATTTTTCATTCAATTTATTTTTTTTTTACACTTCAGACACTCTCATGTTAGTCTAGGGTATATATGTTAGTTTTCATCATTATAATCTATCCTCTTAAAAGCAATCAACAGTGTGAGGAGAAAGTTTATAGAGTCCTCTCCAGCTTTGCCGGTCTTCTGCCATTCAATTGAAGTCCACTTCTATAGAAGTCGGTTTTTACCTCATCTTCCCATCTACTTCTAGGCCATCATCCTTCTCTCTTGTTTGTTTATTCTTATTCAACAGATCTTGGAAGTACTTCCTCCTCCTTTCCACTATCTCATCCTTCTGCTTGAGAATGTTTTTTTCCTTGTATTTTATGAATTTCAGTGTTGATGCTCTTTCTTTTCTTAATCCCTTTAGGACTCAGTAAGCTTTTGATTTTGGTAGAAATCTAATTCTATCTTTCGCTCAAAATCTGCCCAAGTTTTCCTCTTGGCTTCTATGACTTTATTTCTAGCCTCAACCTTTTTCCACTTGTACCTTTCGAAGTTTTCCGGTGTTTTATGCTAGCGGTATTCTTTCCAAAGTTTCTACTTTTCTCTTATTACCTCTTTAACCGCTTCAGGCCACTATATTGTTCTCTTGAATAGGCCTTAAATTATTTTTTTTACCACAAACCAATGCTGCTGCATCCGTAACTATTTTCTTAGAACCAGTTTGTCTCTATGTCATCAGAGCCCTACGGATAGTCCGAATCTCTGGCCCTTCTTTCAATTTCTTCCCGGTAGTAGGTAGCAATTTTATCTTCTTTCAACCTATGCATGCTTTCCGATTCTTCTCTCTTTCCTTTTTCTTGCCGAATCCATTTTTAATAAGTAGTGGTCGCTTCCAATTTCAAATCCTCTTTTCACTTGCACATCTTTGAGAGATTGTTTCTCAATTCTGTTGAGACTATTACAGACTTTTCGTTTCTATTTGTTCCTCTCTTATAAATTTGTGTGCATTTTTATGAGGGAATTCGCTATTAGTGACGATCATATCATTGCTGGCACACAATGGAAGTATTCTTTCTTGATTATCGTTCTTGACGTCTTCTCCGTGGAATATCCGGCCACAAGTAGACATCTCTTCCAACTCTGCAGTTTAAGTCTCCGACTACAATTGGCTCATCATCTATTTCTCTCTGTATAAGCTCAAAGAACTCTTCCTTTTCTGTAGCTATGGCGTTTCGTTCTATCGGTGTTTAGAAAAAAAAAATAGTGTTGAAGGCATCTCCATCTTTTATATCAATCTCCGTTAACCAATCACTTATGAATTTTTATTCTTGGATCACTATATTTGCTAAGGCTTCCTTGAACATAAAACCTCCCCTTCTGGGAAAGTCAGTCTTTCTTCAGTGGTCCCCGAATAGAGTAGAATATTATCTCCAATCTTCTCTTCGTCTTTTCCGTTTCTTTTGATCTCAGTTATTGCTAGCAGATCCTCCTTTTCCCTTCCAGTAGCTCGTACTCCTTCCCCCTCAAACCTAGCACGTTCCAGGTTGCCTGTCATAAAATTACTTTTCCTCGCCATGTGGAATTCTATAAAAGCTGTCCAGCTGTATCTCTTCTATTACTCGTGATATATAAGATTTTGGATGGCCAGGGTATAGGCCTGTTCAAAGTACGTTCTGGAGGCTGCACATTAGGCAAACCGAACATAACCTACCTGATAGGAAAATTCTCCTAGAGGAGATGGCCCTAGGTTGTGTACTGTATTGGACCTTATGTCGAGCGTAAGTTATTAGTTTACTATTCTGGTGATTGTGCATGACGTACTGAACTGTGGTAACCCGAGGGGGCGCTACTCTCAGAGTACCTGCATACTCCTTGCGGGGAATGTATTAGTATAGATCCTATACTAACATGGGAGTTAATGGAAATAATTAATTCTTTCGAAGTTTGAATTTTGGTGTTGTGTAAGTTTTGCTTATATGATTTCTTCTAAACAATTCTTTTCCATAATCTTCCTTTCATCAAAATTTCCAAACAGAGGAGGGTGACTAAGTTTGGAATAGTAAAACTCTTTATCACACAACCACTGGAACTTGTTTTTCTGTTGAAAGAGTTAGGATATATAAATTGACAACCTGAGCCTGTAAACATATGAGTTTCACAAGTACTTTTTTTTAGCTTGATCTGTTAAGATAACATCGTTGTACCAATTCCTAAGTTTAAAATACCTTGAAGTTGGTAGCGCAACTGCCGAGGAACTCATATAAAGTTTACCTTAGCTGTAAGGAACCGTGTTATTAGAAGGGTGCGAACAGAGTGAGGTCCCCTTTATGTTGGAAACTTCTGACGGTAAGTTCCCTTTTCTAGTCGTGTCATGCCTTCGAATCTGATAGCTCACAGTCAGCCCTACACAATAAGCTGTCCAACATATATTCAACTTTATTTAGACTTTACAACATATGTCATCAGTAATATGTAAAATCTGATATTATGTAAATTAATTAATCATGTATTCAATTATTATAAGAGATTTTGTGCTTAACAACTATTACTTGAATGTTAAAATAAAATATTGTTTAACAATTATTTTTACAAAAAAAATAATACGTTATCTATATTATTTCGTACATAATAGTACAAATAGTAATCTTAAAATGAGTATAAAAATATTATATTTATATAATAAAGTAATAAATTACAACTATGAAAAATAATTTTAGCTCAGGGAATTTTTGTTCCCATCATAGAACATAGATTATACATATTACCTACATGTGCACAAATATAACACAAAATAAATGTTACATTCTAATTAAATAATTGTTAAAATATATTTGTAGTTTTATCCTTGAATTATTATATTGATATTGTTTATGGTAATAAAGATTAATTAGATGGAAAAATAAAAGGGGTTTAAGAAGTTTTCAAAGAATAGAAATGTGGTGTTCCAAAAAGGAGGCAGCACGAATAATTAAACAATAATTGATCAGAAGCAAGGGCGTACCCAGGATCAAAATTAAGGGCAGGAACTAGTCAATTGGGGGAGGGCAAGCCATAGTCAATCAGGTTATGAAATTTCAGTGCGGAAAAGGAGAATAAAACAAAAATTCTAAGAACATTATATTTCAATTGTCTCGTTGATTAGTATTGACTTGAAAAAATAACACCCTAAATTTAATTAATTAAATTTTAATTTTATTAAAACCCCTAGAGGGACAGCTTCACCCTCCTGCCTCCCTCTGGTTACAAGCATGATCAGAAGGCATCTGGTATTCAAAAACTGGATACATGAATGCAGGGTGCACAAATTTGTAATTATGGAGTTTAAGTTTTTTAGAAAGAGTTTGAGTTTAAGGAATTAGGAAAAATACATCCCAAGGAGGTATTGTCTCCGAAAAGGAAAAAATCCTATTAAAATTTTTATACGGACTGGGAACATTACAGAGGACATTTAAGGAAAAAATAGGTGTTTTATAAAACCTAAGATTTTTTTAAATGTTATGAAAAACATCAATACTAAAAATAACACTAACTACAATAATCCAATGTTTTCCCTTTTTTACATTATTAACATTTCTTTCTTTTATTTATTTTTTTTATTTACACCTGTAAATCTATTTTATAGCCATCAAATGAGCTGAACTACTCAGGCATACCATGAGTTGGCATGAGAGAGACAGCACCCAGTGGTGCATCCTCCTGGCGTTAATTAAATTATTTTATTACACTAGGAGATCCAGTATCCAACTCCTCTTCAAATTACGCCGAGTTGTCAGGAATATCTGTCGTATAAATTTATTGAAATGTCCATGTAGTGTGAAACCGTTTGTAAGTCATGTGGATTTGGTCCATTTATTAAACAATTCATTAAGTTTATTAAGACATCAAACAATACTAAAAATAAAACCTACTATCAACAGGACAGGACTCTGTTATTTCTTACAAGCAATAAATAAAAAAGGATGTTTATTAAATCAAGTTGAAGTTAATTAATTAAATCAGTTCATTAATTCTTGTTGAAAATTTTTCTAAAGAATAGTGTTTGTGTTGAGATTGAATGTCTGTAAATTAATAGCCATTATATAAAACTGTCATGATATTAATTTGATGTTTGTTTGTTGAAGATTACATGAAATGGGAAATTAGCCTGCAAATTAGAGCCAATTTTTAAATGAATTTAGGCTATTCAATAATTAAGATATGTTCAAAAATATTGATATTAGGTGAGGAAGTAATATAGTAATAATGTGAAAACATTTTTTAGTTCGTCCCCTTGATACTGGCCTAAAGGCCGAAACGTAGGAGGATTAAAATAAACTGTTCAGAGTAAATTGGATCATTTTAGATGGTCATATTATTAATATATACCATTCTCGAATAATTAATTAATAAATATATGAT
>NW_027105368.1:645569-651965 GCF_000696795.3 Halyomorpha halys | reverse complement strand
TATATATTAGTAATGTAATCAATATTAAATTTATATAAGGTATTTTAATACCAAAATGAGTTAGTTTAAAGTTTCTTTCTTTCTGGTAGTTTTCAATTTCTCCTACAGTGTTCTCACGTTGATTTTTCATTTCAAATTATTTAGTTAGAGAAGTTTTCTAATTTACCTAAAACAAACATTTCTCCAACTTATAACTAACTTTGTGAAGTTTTCCATTAAAGCGCGATAAAAGAGCCTATTTTACTAATTTTACTATTTATAAAGCCAATTATTTACTAAGTGATTCTTGGTTGTATATTTTTTTGCTGCCCGACAAAGATGTTAGACTACCTCAATCGTTTGAGAAAATTGCATATCTAGTTTTCCAAAACTCCTAAGTCTTTCAAAAAGAAAATTGCTATAAAATATACTTGACTGAGGTGGGAGTTTTTCTTTCTTTCAATGTATTCAATTTCACCATCACCTGTGGTACAGAGAACATCAAAACGAAACCTGAATTATGCTCACACATATACAATGTACAGCACTGCAGTACACGTACAGTGTACGTGATCAGCTGAGTTGATAACACCTAAATTCTTTACCTTGAAATATTAGTCACCTAAGGCTAATTTTTAGGAGAGCACAAAAACTGCTCAATCATAGTTAGGACTAAGACAACCTTTGTAAAATAAATGTACCTCAATAAGGCTCAATGTAGTACCATATTCTACATACAATTAAATCTTAATATTTGGACTCCGAGGTAGAACATTGTCCTTGTATTCTCGCAGGAAGAAGTTGCATGGAGTGAAGTATAAGTACCTGAATGCGAAGAGTGTACGATCCTGTGACCAGCCCTCTGCTCAGGCACAGTGCCATTAAAAGCTGCTTTTGCTGGAAAGCTCCAATTGAAAGAGCCAGATACAACTTTAAGAGCAAGCTTTATCTTGTAACGGTGTTGTTCTGAAAGTAACTGACATCTGTTCAGAAGTTGAAAACAAGCATTTCGTAATGACTCGTAATTCGTTCCACTGAATTTAATTCTCTTTGAAAGTCTCTCTATGTTGGAATAATTAAAACGAAACTAACAGTGTTTATTAAATTAAACTTTTATACAAGAATAGTACATAAAATAATGCAAAAAAAATCATTGTAAAATAATAAAATTAACCTTTAACTGTTGAGATAGAATTTACGAACATAATTGGTGAATCTGAGTATAACATACCTCATTTTTTTTTTAATAATACATGAAATATGGTCCGGGTGCGGTCAAATGAAACTCAAATAGTAATGACTATTTTAAATGAGCCAAGGTTTCGCCCCGTTGCACTCTGTCACCCTACGCTAATGACTATCTATTTGAGTTTCGGTCACACTCGGGCCATATTCCATTTATTACTGCACACGGTCAATCAGCAATTTTCCGCTATTTTTTTTTCTTAATTCAATTAAAAATCAACCCAATTTAATAACGTAATAATATTTTATGTTTTATTTATGTTTCAACTAAGTTATAATAATTTCTACAGCAACAAGTTTTTATAAAATTATAATAAAAATTAATTAATGAAAATGTGGTATGGTACACAGCTAACAACTCGGCATTGCTAGCTCTTTGGGGCCAACCCAGCCTTATGAAGAGGGTACCCTAATACTACAACTACTGGTCTAGTAACAGCATTTCCTCCATAGGTTGTAGCGTTACAAATTTTATTTTATTTCAATAATGAATAATTAAAAATTAGCGACCAATTTTATTAATTTATACAACAATTTCATAATTTGACCTAAAATAGTTACGATGTTTTCCATTCAGAATGGAAATAAAATTTATATCGCTAGGTTTAGCGCCTTACTGATGGAGCTGCACCTTGTCCACTGCATCCGTTCGGTAGGTCCTCTTGGTGCGCATCCATCTGGGTGCCTTTATACATATAAATACAGAAAGCACATATATAAATATTATATACAGAATATGTGCAGGTATTATCTATTTTACTATTTTTTTATCTTTTTTGTTATCTCCCTCCCTTGCTATTTCTGGGTTAGTGGAGTAGTAGCTGGGGTGTGCGAATGCCACTGCTCCCTAAGATCAACATTTTTTTTTATTATTTTATAAATTAATTATTAAATTGTTTACTGTGGTGCAGCCCAGCGCTAGGTTTAGCGCCTTACTGATGGAGCTGCACCTTGTCCACTGCATCCGTTCAGTAGGTCCTCCTGGTTCACATCCATCTGGGTGCCTCCTGCAGTTACCAGGCTGATCCATCCCTCCTGGTCTCAGTCTGGGTCAGCTTCCTCCTCTTCTGGAGGCTCGCCGATGTTGGGCGGTCAAGTCCTTCCCATTGTGAAAAGAGTTGGGCCCACCATCTCCTTCCACCTGAACTCCCTGAAGAAGGGGCAATTCTCTTCTTTCATCAAACGGGGAAAGTCTGACTCAGCGAGGACGAAAATCCCGGTCTTTCTCGACAGCCTGGCTCGGTGTCCTTCCATGGCCGAGCAATCTACAATTACGTTAATCTGCTGTTTCAGCACCAGGGGTCGATGTTTTTTCCAAAGCTTTGCAGCTTTCCCCGAAACCATCCGTGTCCTGTTAGGATCTGTGCGAGTAATATCTGCTCACAGGTTTCAAGCAAAAGTACTGCTACCCACAAACATTTGGCCATGTTTTTTTAATTACTTCATACTGAAATGAACAGACCACATAAGACTTAAAAGAAAAGAATCTAACAAACAGTACGGTCTGCTTTCCAGGCTTCTTGAAAGGCGTCCTAAGTTATCACTGACTAATAAATTAACTATTAATAAAGTTCTAATAAAACCATTTTGGATATAGTGGTGAGCAGAAAAAAAGTTAAATATAAAAAATTTGTCGTTCCATCTTTAATGATAAGAAAAATGCCTATTTTTATATTTCTAACGAGACATGACACACTTATCTTGAAATTTATTTCGGCACAGTGACTTTATCAAACAATTTTCACAACATACTTACTATAAATTCCAATCTATTGACGACTATATACTGCCACTAACCTTTACAACTATATAGATTATTGTTTGTGCTAGCTACGAGATTTGCTCATTTTTCTATTTCAAATACTCAGCTTACTTACTTAACTTAGCTTTACTTTTATTTCTCTTTTGACGAAAGAAAATATATTATTTCTAGTATTTTTAATATTCTTATTTTTTTTTTTTTTATTGTATACTGATTTTTCAAAAAAAAAAAATATTTTTCTCCCTATGGTAGTATTTTCGTTAATTACTTAAGCAGATAGAGAATTCTGATAATACGAAAATACCCCCTTCTTTAAAATCAAATATGCTGAAGTTAAATAAATAAGTTGGATAAAACACCGCTGTACAGTTAATAATCCCTCATTATTTAAAGGTTTTGGAAAAAAGATAAAATAAAATATTTGTCAACATTTTTACAACATGAGGCTCTCGTGATATGATGGCTGTAAGAAGGAAGTTCCTATCTCTCCTATGAAGATCAATATGCAAGTAAATTTTATTGCAATAAGCATAAATTCAAAAAAAAATTTATGTGTCGAACATAAATGTCAGATTCCGTTTCAATACCGCTGGTTATTAGAACACTTCACAATATTGATAACAGGGAAAAAAATAAGAAAAATGTTTTGTGAAAGAAAATAACAGAAACAAAATTGTAAACTTGATTCTTTCTTCTTTCATTATATTACTCTTAATAAATAAAATTTTAAATCAGATATAATGTTTGTATGATGAAAATAAAAGGTCATGAATAAGCAAGAACTTAAAACTGGTGGCATCAAGAAGGATTGACCAGAACCTGAGCTTAGAGCTGCAGCACTAAAAACTGTTCATGAACTTTACGCCATAGAGCAGTGCCTTTATACAGAAAGGTATACATTGTATACATTAGGTATTAAATTAACAAGGGAGCTAGGGCCGGTGTTTACTCAAGCAACTTTGAACTGTCATTTCTCGTTGAAGCTAGATGTTACAATTGTGACGGATAAATGTAGGATATTTACCTTGTGATGAAAGCCACGACTAACAGACATAACAACACCGTAATCTTCAGTAATCCCCAAGATGCTAAACGGAATAATCAGCACCTCGTGTTAGAGAGTTACCATTTGAAGAAAAGTGTAGGAATATGGCTAATATGAGAAACAGAGGAAGGTATATAGCTCTACAGTGGATATCAGGCCATGAGAAGTAGGCCAAATTATGAATAAGGATGAAAAAATCCCCTACAATCTAAACAGCAATAGCTGAGGGGTTGTCGTGTTTCCAAATGGTGACAGGACGTGATCCCCAAAAACAACTCCATCAGATAGGCATCGCAGACTCACCGACGTGCTCTCTATTCAGCATGAGTAGGGACCATATTTTAACGTGTATAGGCCAAAAGAATACACAAGGCAAAAGTCGACTTATATTGAGCTGCGAGAGAAGTGGCTTAATATCCTAATGCCTGTGGCGTAGGAAAAAACCTGAACCAAAACAACTTTTTCATTCGAATCAAACTAATTAGTAACAGACTATGCAAAAATATATTACATCCATAAATATTTTAAATCTAAAAACAAAAATGTACAACAGTTATAGTTATGGTATAGTGTATTATTATACCAAATATATTTGAATGAATAAATAATAAATAATAGAAGTAACAAATAACAAGTTCATTAAAAAATAAAATGTATACGGAATTAATTTTTGGCTGTATAGAACAAACAAATGCCACCCGCACAGAGTAATAATAATAAACAAAAAAATAATTAATATTAATAGTTATCTATCTGCTTACCTCCACGATAAATGAACTAGAGCAGTTTCATACTTCTCTAGACGAGGCAGGTAACAAACATCTACTAGGCATCGGATCAAAGGCATAATTAAATTTTTTAGCACCAACAGCAACTTATTTCTTGGACTTTATTGGGCAGACTCCGGTCCACTATCAAGGTCCACCATTTTCCTATAACCTCCCACCGTCAACATCAACCTATATTTATTCTTTTCAAATAAAAAAGCAAAACTATTTCTGATTTGTTTAAAAAAAAAAAACTTAAACGTATATTAGTAACAATCTGATAATAATAAAATGAGATTAAAGTAATCAGAAAATTAATTTAAATTTAACAATAAATAAATAATATTTATTTAGAAACCCCAAGAAGAAAGTTTAAGAAAGTTTTTTTTACTATAAACAAATACTTACGAGATCTGAATGGTCCAATGCCCTGAAATTGAATATCAACAATAGACAAGAATAGCACCCCTACGTGGAGTCCCAGGTGTTAGCGGACAAGATGGAGAAGTTGGGTCCCTCTGTCGCAAATGCAACAGACAGCCGGAAACACCAGCACATGTGCTGGGGAAATTCCCCAACAATTTATGCAATACAAATTCCCCTCCTAATAACAATATTAACCAGTCTCAAGAAAGTGTTAAGATTATAAATAAATATAGAATAATATTAAAGTAAGAGAATATTAGTTAATCTAAAAAATATATTAAATATAAGTGGAAATTAAATGATACTATAATCAGGTATATATGGCAATGTAGGGTCAATCCAACAAATTAGCCTAATGAGTCAACCCGATAAATTTTTAACAAAGAGGGTGACTGTGTAAATAAATAATTTTAATTTTTAATTTAATGTAAAAATTGACTAATTAGATTAATTTGTTGGATTGACCTGGGCAGAATAGCCTGATTGGTGTGTTTTAAAATGATTTAGTTCTAAAATTTTACTAAGATTGCCTCTAAGGATTAATTTTGAGACTAAAATTAATAATATTTTATTTATTTAAACAATATTTTATTTCTTTTTTTATGTTCAAATGTCATTTATTTGCTGTCAAATTTTCCATCCCCATGCCCTGTTGATACCTTTCAACCACCTCAAACCATTCTTTCACTTTCCTTCATTCTGTAAGGTGATTGTTCTTTTTGGTTCTTATTTTATTTTTTCTTGACCTTAATGTTATTCTTATTTCCCTTTTTTTAGGGTAAACTATATTTCTCTTTTATCTTCTTTTCACTTGTTATTATTTCCCTTTTCATTGTATGTCTAATACGTTTCTATAATTCTTGTAAATGTACATCTTATTTTTATTTTCTTTGTTCATTTTTATAAAAATGTTCACATGTTTTACATCATTTTTATTCGCACCATAAATAATTTTTATTTCATGTTATCTTATACTCTTATTCTGTTTCTTGATTTTCGTCGTTTCAATTTTTTTTATTCCTGATGAAGCCCTGCAACTTAGTGCAAAAAGTTGGCTCATATTAGTTTTCTTATTCTCTTCCCTCACAATTAACTAAAGCTGAAACTTTTTTTTTGGCACAACATCCGCGAGTTTTAACAGTATTTTTTTTCTTACCTCCTTTATTGTAAAT
>NW_027105368.1:608456-645469 GCF_000696795.3 Halyomorpha halys | reverse complement strand
ATATATACAACAATAATTTTAAGTGTAATTTTAACTGCCTGCCCTTATAGCTAGAAGGTGTGTTCTTATAAATGGGAACAATTAACTTATAGCAAACTTATAGCAGTTACCAACCTTCCTTATACGCCACAACCCCTGATGAAGACCTGAAACTGAACAGGTCGAAACGTCGGCATAAAATAAATAAATATGGTTTTGTTTATTTATGTTGTTCTTTGCTGACCGCACCCCCCGACAAACTTCTTCAAGAATTAACTTATAATGTGATAAATCTTGATCTTCACTCTGCCTAGGTAGTCTCCCATTATATCCTATTGTAACTACCACTGCAATAACAAAAACGAACACAAATACTTTCTCTTAGCTTATAAATACCTTCTAATATATAATATTAATAATGTGACCCGCTATGACCCGTGAAGAATCATGGGTTCAATTCTTTATAACGAAGAACTGTTTTCAGAACAACAGTTATATACACATAGATGATTTTACAATATCACAAACAACCGCCAGATTTCCCCCAATTATGGGTGCCCAGTTTATGAGACTCGGTGGACCCTGGAAGAGTTCCAGTGCCTACAGGGTTGACTTATGGCTAAAGTGTAACAAGAAATAATTCTCTTTAACACCCGGATTCGAAACCGTGTCCTCAAAGTTAGTAGCATAATGTCTTATCATCGTGCCTTTGCGCTCTCTTTTATTAGATTAATAAAACATATCTAACTAGAAAATATATTATATATTTATAAATATATTGTGTACAATAAAAGTGTATAAGGAAAGTAGCGAGAAAAAAAAATCATCCGAAAAAAGAAATTAAAAATAATACATTCATTTAGAAATTTATAACTAATATACATATAATATGCAATGTTCCCCATATAATTCGTATACAAGTGTATGTGTGCTAGAGTACGCATAATTTAAGCTTCAATATTAACGAAAATTATTATTAAAATATTATTCTTAAATTAAGATGTCGTTATAAGGATTATAAGGATCTGTTTAGGATGTGATAAAGTATTGGAAAAAGAGTGAGGGAACAAAAATAGCAGGCAGGGAATACCAGAAGGTAGTGAGCGTGGAAGATATGAACGTTCGAATACTATATGCAGTCCTGTAGGGAGGAGTATAAAGATTAGAAAGCAGAGATCTTATTTTCAGGGAGTGGACTGCAAATTTGACATATACCTGAAAACAGGATACATGATATGGCTTCAAGTTTCCGAAGAAATATATATAAAAAAAGCATGATAATTCACTTCAATGTATTCATGTCGTGACTGGTTTTATCGAAATATATTTCTTAATCTGAGTAACATTTTTTAAACACAAGTTGTTTTTACATTATCTACAGTACTTTTATACAGTCCGAACAACTATAAATCAGTTTATTTTAGCAAATTTCATGAAAACGACTACGAAGGTAAAGGTAATAAACTACTTTATAGTACAACTATTTAGCTTTAATTTGAGTGCTAATAGATATCTGTATGTCAAATGGTTTTTGAGATATAGATTTATCAAAATAAATTCACTTACAACTGATCTTTCAGTACGTCCCATAATTCATTTTTATAAAATGTTGCTTTTTAAAAAGCTATATCTCGAGAACTCTTTAACGTAAATAACTCTATTAGGGCTCATATTTTAGCAAATTTGCTCTAATTTAAATGACATTCTCTTAGGTTTTCTTATGTTGTGGTTACTTTTTAAGATATAGAGCTCCTAATGAAAAAATTATTTTTTTTTATCGTTTTGAAACAGCCGCCATTTTTATTCTCCCTACCTTACTTGGCAGACTCATCAATTTTGACTTGTAATTATACATAGTTTTCATTAAAGTAATCAAAAATTGGGGTGAGATAACTGCTTTTTTTTCGCATCATGGGCTCTTGTACTATAAGGGATCAATATTTGGGGAGTAGAAAAGCCATCCCTGTTTACTACTGGGAATAAATAAGTTTCTCTAAGGATGGTGAGTTTGTAAGTATAAAAAGAAAAGCTATGAATAATGCATTCTGTTCCAAAAAGAAAAGTTTCAGGAGACTTCTAGGAGAAGTGACTTCATCTTTAGAGGTCCCTGGTTTGGAGCACGCAGAAATGGTGTTATGATAGCTTTCTATTTGTTGGCGTTACCAATTGAATATATGAAGCATTCCCAAAGCAATAAAAATATGCAAAAATACAAGAATATTGTTCACAATTGTTGGAATTCTTCAAAATTAGACGTTTAAATGATTAAACACACTTTAGATGTATATTATATAGACTAAATAATTAAATAATTTAATTTATTATTTATTTAATTTATTATTTATTTAATTGTATAATTAAATTCTTCCAATTGTAATATGTTCCTAACTTTAGCTACTGTTTTAATTCACCAATTAAAATAAACAATGTTGGTTATGAAAATACTAGTAAATTAATTGTCCAAAGATTAGTTTAAAATACCTAGTGTTATATAATTTTTTTTAAATACTGTCTATTTTATTTTTTTAATATGCCAGTAACAATTCATATACAAATCGCAATCGGAAAAAAAAACTTTTAGTCACTGTATTCTAGCTCTGTTTCATGTTGGGTTATGGCATAGAGAAATGCCCCAGATTCTAGCTATGGTATAAGAGTTTCCCGAAATTGAAACACGAAACGTGCTGTGGATACCTAGGAAGGACTAGAACTTCGAACTCAACAAAGTTTCCTCTAAATTCTTACTCTTCAACACTTCATGCTAGAAATTGAACTTCTTCTTCTTTCTGGAAAAAGTACTCGACCTCTGCAACGATAGTTCGTTAAGAAATAAAACAGTCACTTAAAAAAAAAAAAAAAAAAAATCATTCATCTTTATTGATTATAATTTGTGAAAATGTATTTTCATGTAATTGTTTGATGGGATAGCATTCTATCTTTAACCATTCAGTTGAGTCTGACCAAGACCATTATTTTGAAATATTAGATTATATTTTTTTAGGGACTACACATGAGCGACTGTACATGAAAAAATCAACAACTCATTAAAAAATTGAGGGTTTCATTATTTACTAAAAGAAATTTACTCAAACTACAAAAAATAAAAAAAATCATAATTTCCTTGTATTTTTATTAAATTATCTTATTTCCAAAACATAAACCTCATAAAAAAATATACTACTATTCTTTAGCATTTACATCACGTAGGAATAGGATAATTAAAGATAGATTTTTTGAAAAATAACAAAAATGGACTTTATAGTTCGGTGGTCCAAAAAGAAACATGGGATTAATCACAATTTCATTTATTTATTTCATTAATTATATTTATTTACGCCTTACGTGGGCATAATTTCTAAAATACGGTATAAAATTTATTTTTCCGATAGCACCGTTTGTTGGATTTAAAAACTGAAAAATACATAGGATTCAAACATTTTTCTCACCGTCCTTTAATCAAACTTTTTAAAGTTTTCAAAATTAAAGATTTTAACAAAAAAATATCCGAAATTCCCAAACCTTTTTTTCGCCATTTTAATAAAAAACAAATTCATAGATTAAAAATTCTAATATTTTTTCTCTATAAGCAGCAAATCGAAGAGGTCACGAGTTCTGCCACTAATGTGCCGTGCCCTTTGGCATTAAAGCTACTCCACAGATATCTACAAATTAGAACTTTATAAAATTCCATTAATATAAAAAAAAATTAAATCAATATTTTCTGATTATATTTGGACAAATATCAGAGAAACTAGCTCCAACAAAGATAATTATTATAAACTAGTTCCGGGTGAATTCAACATTCATCAGTTTAAGTGCTAGTTGGATGTATACGTATGATAGTTTCTGAGACCGTTATTCATAAACCAATATTTTTCCACCAAAAAATAAATACCAAAAATATTTTTGAGTGCTAATAGGCATCATTACATCAAATACTTCCTCAGATTAATATTCATGATAAATTTACCAAATCGTGTTTTTTCATTATGCAGAAAAACAAAAATTGTTATTAAAAAATAATATCTCAAGAACTCTTAGTCATATCTTTTATCACTTGAAAAAATGTATATATTTTTTAATAAATAATGCAATACTTGAAAACTAGTTATAAAAAAAAACTAATGAAAAAAAGTTGAGAATGTACAAGAGCTGAGTTAGGAAAACTCACCAACCCATCATTATTCCTGGGACGACCGCTAGTTTTTGTTTCTTTTTGTTTTAATTAGCTAACTTTTCTTTCTGTCTCAGTAAATATTGTTGTAGTTAAGGATCTTGGAGATAGAAAATTTGAATAATAAGAAAACATTTACATGCTTATCTTCTAAGCGTAAGAATTTATCAATCTATATCGAGTAATGTTATACAAACTTATAAGATCTAAAATATTAAAAATAATCACTCTTCTTTATTGTGTACTTCAATAATAAATTCAAACAATAAATGCCTAAGGAAAACAAATTTAATTCTATAATTTAGGCGTCAAATTTTAAAATGGGATAAATAGTTTTTGTTCAAATAATTGTTTTTTGGAAATTTTAAATTTTTTTTCTCTTCTATCGCCTGATACAATTAATTTCAATGAAAATGTTCTTAATCTCATAGAAATTGAAGGTTGAAATGTCAGTTACCTCTTAAAAGAGGATTAAGGCAACAATACTCATTTTTTTATTGTAGGATATTGTAGGATTACACAGTCCAAAAAGTAAATAAGTGGAAAGAAGCGCTCTCTAGGCAACTTACGGCCCTGAGGCTCCAACAGTTTCAGAGCGGTATACTCAGACGTTTAGTGAGACATACTTTACTTCAATGAGAGAGGACGGACCACATACATACGACATTCGAAATACCGACTGTGACAGAATTTAAATCGATGAGGCATACCAAATGTTTCAACAGCCTTCAGTACCGTCAGACTGACAGACACAAAATACAGACTACACGTTTTCAAAAGATTCAATCTCCTCAACCCCCTCTTCCTATGCAGATAAAGAGGCTACCCTCAACCCGTTTTTCCCATTATGATATCAACCCCACGCACTCGTGGGCCTTAGAAAAAAAAATGTAGATTACTGAAATCACCTTTCCAGTGTCACTTAAAATTTATTCAAACAAAGATATTAATTTTGAAAAAAATAATGCAAAGTTAATAATATCTATAAGGGATAAAAAGAACTATTGTATCAATCTGAAAAAAAACATGTTTTGCATGAAAAATGAAATTATATTAAAAAGCCAAGTGGTTCCAGTTGCCCTTTTCAAGACAAAGGAGGTGAACTAACAGCTGAACATTCATTATAGGGCAGAGAGAAATTTTACAAAGCTGGATAGCTGGAATTTTACAAACAAATATCTATACCTAATAACAGCGCCACTGGAATTGATACTGATGAGGGATAAAGAAAGAACTTGTGAATTTGTTTAAACACATAAAAATCATAATTACGAAAAATCATCATTATTAAAAATGATTATTTTTATAAAAAAGTAATATTTTAAATAAAAATCTTCTTCTTTTTCTTCCTCCTCAGTGCCTCTCATCGTGGAGGTTCCTCCATCCAAGCTTTCCATCTGTCCCGGTCTCTTGCCAATGCCCTCAAGGAATCTAACAGCTTTCCTTTTTCCTCTCTTAGTCTAGCCACATTATCCAACCACGACATCCTTGGTCTTTTGCCGATTGGTCTAGAAGAATTTGCGTGGTCCTCAAAGGGTTCAAAACCCGTCGAAAACTGGAATTCGAAATTTGTCCCGATCACAATGCTTTACCTTCTAAACATATAAGTAAGTAAGAAAAAAGAAAGAGTAATATGGATTACTCTTTTTTTATTGTTTAATTTATAAAATTTTACATATTCCGTTTTGAATTTCAAAAGATTTCCTTTATATTTATTCCGCTTTAGGAAAAAGTAAAGTAGGCAACAAAAAAAATGTTCGAAAAATCAAGTCAGATTCCTTTTTATCTTTTGATACCCTTAACTATAAATTTTCATTTTAGAATCCGATTTTTAAAGATTTAATATCTTCCTTAATCCCTTGCTTTTGAAAAAAATGGATAACTCCTCATAATTGTATTAAAATTTTACGTTACTACAAATGTTGATTGTGTAAATTTCTGATTCAGTGCCTTTTAGTTTTTATGACCTTATGAAGAAAAAGTATTTTGTATTATAGACAAAATTTCAAAAGTTTTATATTATAGATATGGTTCTGATTAGATTACTTACCTTTAATTGTTTGTACTATTTCGTGTAGTTTGGATATTGTTAAACCAGTACTAATACTTTTCGAGTTAATTCGTGTTAAAGTTATTGTAAATTTTTATTTCAGATGTTTTTTTGTTACAATTAATATAATCAATCAACGAGAAATTTTGGTTTAAATTTATTTATATTCCTTAAAACGAATGTTCATTTAATACTTAATTTGCATTTGGCAACAATGTTTTTTAAGTTCTCATTGTCCGTTCTTGCCCCACTTTAATTCACAACATTTATTTTTAAATATAAAAGAAAACTATTTATTGTTAACCACTTTGCAGGGCTTCTTCAGGGCTTTCTGATTGTAGTACAAAGGATAACTGAAACGTTAGTTAGCAATAAAAAGTTTTCATTTACTATCTTGATCAGTTGCCAAGTTAGACAACTCTATGTGGGGCGAAACCTTGGTTAACAATAAATAATTTTCTTTTACTATTTTGATACATTTATTGACCGCCACTCGGACTCTTCCTCCTATATAACTTATAATAACTCAACATTATATTTCGGAAGGAATAAGTGTACTGAGAGACATATTCAGGGCCTTTTATGATAGAGTTCTTTGTATTTTATTTCCTTTCAGGTGACGTAATCAGACGCGGGACCTTACACGTCATTTAATCATCCATCATAAGTCCTGGACAAACAGGCCTTAAAGCTTTTAACTTGGAGTCATTAATATGCCAGAGCACTCTAAAACATATTTTTCATTGGCCATTCCTTTACTTAGGATGACGTATATGAATCACCTTGGTTGTGTCGACTTCAAAAGTGATCAGGGAAACGATAAAACCAAAACAAACAATACGGTCATGTTCATACCCAATGTCTTTTTTAGTCCAACACATACAAATCTTAAATAATATTTTTAGTTTTAATAAAAATATCATAAAATGGTCTGAGTGGGGTATGACAGAAACATTTTCCATTTAATCGACAGGCTGGTACTTTATAGAATCGATTTTTTACATTTTTCTCGATTTTCTCGAAAACGGCTCCAACTATTTTGATTAAACTCATTATATTAATGGACAATTCATATACAGTGCTCTTAATTAACAGATTGGTCTTATCCTCATTAAAATAGTCAGACTTAAATGTCGATTTTTCAAAATTCATCCTTAAAAATAACTTTAATTTTATATATTATAAATAATTAATCAGCTTATATTTTTATATGTTATACAAAATTGCTAATTATAAACTATGAATATAGTATAGTATATATATGTAGGGAAATTTTACGAGAGGAAAATGTTTTTCTAGGGGATAGGGAAATTTGGAAAAAGAGTTATAATATAGACTTATAATATACCGTTGAAAAGGCAAATAGTATTGAAAAAAAAAGATCTTTTAAATTATGAAAAGTCATTATTTGTTTTCTCTTTTTAAAATTTATTATGGAATGCAATAAATCTCTTGAAACTATTAAGTGGAACGGAGTTTGAATGTGGAACCCATTTGAAACTCTTCCACCCAGGTTCTGGTGCAAACAATGCAAATTATAGTAATAGGGAGGTTAAAAAATAATAATAAAATAACATTTTTATTGGATTATTTACAAAATAAAATCAAAGTTATATTTTTTTCTCATTAATTTATCATAATTATAACAGTTAAAAATCAAGGAATTAATTTTTCAGGAAATATGGGCCTTTTATTTCACTTTGCTAGGATTCAATTGAGGCAGTCTAACCTTTCTTAAAGTCTGGGAGAACTTTTAAAGTTTAATCAAAGCCTACCATGAGGGAGTTAGATGCGGCCTAAGACAGATGAGATACCCTAAGCCTTCCTCTCATCAGTCCGGAGGTCAATGCTCAATGAGTTCTCTTATCTTATACTTTTTTTATATTGTTCAACTTAATATTTGTTTGTTTTTTTCGCATTTATGATATTAGTTTTATACTTCAAGACGTCAAGAATATATTACATTAAAATATCAACATACGAAAGAAAAAAAATTGAATATTGCAATAAAATTCAAAACTAAAAACAAATATACATATTTATATTGCTTCCAGATGATTCTAAATTCTCTGAAATCAAACCTATGCCAAATTCAGATATCTTCAGTATTTCAGACTTTATTTAAGGATTCAAACTATCGATAGTTCGTAATAAATCGAATAAAATATTTAGTTAAATATAACACTCATTCAAGTAATGATACCACACGTATCCTCTAGTCAAGAAAAGAGTTAATAAAAAACAATGATTTTCTATTTAACATAATTTAAACTTATTGCTACAAATTTAACATATATAATCAAGGTCTCGTTCTTTGAATTTTCTTTTGTTTTTGTTTACTTTTGTAGTATTTTTAACATGTATATATAACTAACTAATCAGACTAATGTTTGCTTCCTTATTTTTTTCAGGCACAACATACACCAGCAAAGTTCTAGAAGATAAAGGGGAATTGACGATCGTTGATGAAGTAAGTGATTCTCACGAGCTAGTTACTAAGTAGTTACACGAGTCTATTTATAAACAATTATCAATAATATCCTTTCTAAAATTCACTCGATAATAAACATATAATAGCACCTCAAAAATATAAAAATTATATCAATATCATCCAACCTGCAGTTGGATTGTGTAGATACTAGTTTTCATTATATCATGATACTATAATTAGTTGTATACAATAAATATAATATCAGAGACGCTTTCAGTTCGATGATAAGTAGAGAAGACAGTAGCAATGTGCCTGAAAGGTTTTGGGTTATGTGTTCATATTAAAGATGAGCAAACTCAGTGTGTTCGGCTCTAAAGATTTTATTACTGTTGAACTTAATAATTGTCTTATTTTGGGTTTTATCGATATTTATTTATATTTCTGCTTACCACCAGTATTTTTAATTTTTATTTTTGAAATAGGTTAAATCGTAAATTTAGATATATAAGCAAATATTGGAAAATTGCTATAAAGATTGAAAAAAAAAATGTCCCTATGAGAATGTAAAAAAATAAATGATATATTACAAGAGCCTGATAGAAAAAAATTCAGTTGTTTGGCCCCAAATTTCGGTTACTTTAATAAAAAATATTTATACATCAAAATGATGAGTCTACTAGTAGAGTTAGGGGCGATAAAAAAGGGCGGATATTTCTAAACGTTAAAAAAAATATTTTTCTTTTTTGAAGCACGTTACTATTAAAACTACAAGCAAGACTAGAAAATCGATTAATACAGCATTTAATGTAGAGTACATTTGATAAAAAATAAGTCATATTAGAGCTGTTTCGCTTCATAGCTCCCAAGCTACAGTTTTTAAAAAGCAATATTTCATAACGAAAAATCAGTAGTTTATTAATTAATTTTGAGAAAACTATTCTCAGCAATCATTAGGCGTATAGATATGTATTAGCTCTCAAATTAAAGATAGTTAAATTTACTATAAAGTAGCCCATCACATTTTTCTTCGTAGGAGTAGTATTTTTCATGATATTTGCTAAAATAATTTGATTTCTAGTTGTTCAAACAAAATTAATTTGCAAAATTCATTTTCATGTGCTGATATCATGAAAAATACTACCCATACGAAGATAAATGTCTTTAACAACTTTATAGTACATCGAACCAGCTTTGATTTGAGTGCTGACATACGTATGTACGTTTAATGGTGCCAGAGATGTATTTTTTTAGCTACTAGACATTAACATCCTTTTTTTTCCCGGCTAAGAAGCACCGCGGCCACAGAGGGCCTATTGTACGCGGTTCCTCCTCTGCTCAAAACAGGCCAATTGCCTTTGCAAATCCTAACACTGTATAACGATCCACTGTCTCGCAAAGTTTGGGATCCAAGATACGATCCTTACCAAAGATGAGGAATTGTGTTCTGGCCACTACCACTCATCTGAAAATGATCTGGTTAGCAGTCTCTTCCTCCTTTCTGCAGAACCTGCAGATAGGGGACTCTTATCAGTCTCATTTTATAGAGATGCTTATTTAGCTGACCGTTTTAGAGTCCCGTGTATAGACCTGTCAAAACATCTTATCAATATATTTTGGCTAATCTCATGAAAACTACAACTCTTACAAATAAAAATTACTTGATGGCACATTAAACTAGCTTTAACTTGAGTGCTAATGGTTCCTGAGATCTATTTTTTCCAAAATAAATTCACTAACTACTGACGGTATTTTTTTTTTTGTCAAAGCAATATTTGACAAAAATCGCAATATCTTAGGAACTATTAAGTGTAAATAGCTCTTTTAGGGATTATTTTTTAGCAATTTTACTCTTCTATAAATCGTGTTCTGTTCTGTGTTAAGTTTTTACATTTGAAAACAGTTTCAGAGATATGAGCTCTGAATGAAAAATATTATTTTGAAACAGCCACTATTTTTATTTCCCCTACTATACTTGGCACTCTTCAATTTTTACTACTAATTATAAATAGTTTCCATGAAATTAATAAAAAAAATAGGGTTAAATATTAACTTTTTTCTCCTTCGGGCTAATGGACTAATGGGATGATATATTAAAATATGGGGGCCTAAGTTACATAACTCCTAAACTCCAAAATTGTTTTATCAATATTTATTTCTGTTACTACTTCTATCTCCTGTATTTATTATTAAATACATAAATGCCAAATCATAACTATGTGATTAAAGGAAATTATAATAAAATAGCTAACACTATAATCATTGAAAAGAGACATACTTATTTGAGAACATATAAAAACAAATGCTACACTGAAATAATAGGTCTCTAAGTTATATTACTTCGGAATTTATTAATTGCCTTGTTTTGGGTCTTATCTATGTTTATTTCTATTTAAGCTTATATTTAGCTTAATTGTTTTTGTGCGTCGTAAAGAAGTAATCCAATCGAAAACTGTGGAGATAAACATTGGAAAAATGGTCGACTTTCCTACTCAGGATGATAACTTCTACGACAACCCGCGTCTTGCCTGCCTTAAGTTGGAGACCATAAGGAAATTAAACCCCAAATAAAAAAAATTAAAAACTGTCTCAAGACCGAACCTACATCTTTCGTTAATATATCTTTTATATATATTACAAAAAATGTTGACTTAAGAGATAAAAATAACATAATGGGAATATCTACTAAAGCTGTAAGATTTGAATGAAACATGTGTATAAGATTCCATAAATGTATAAACGTAAACAAAACATATGGACTTACGGCTGCGAGTGTTCACATGTTTTATATATGTAATAGGTTTGATCCTATTCGCAGAAAGATGAACAGAAAATTTGAATCTTACTTCTAGAACGAAAAATTAATGAGTATTTCAACATTGATTGACATAGGTTCCATAAAAGAATCATTTTACCGTTTATAAATGAAATGAAAATGTTCAAAAGTACTGGAAGATTTTCTCAAGGATTTAGAAGTAATAAATCTATAATAAGGAAAAGGAAAGTTTATATCCTCAATTAGATAGGATTTTAACAGATTGCCTTAAGCCTTTGGAAAGTTTCAGAAAGGATAATCTTTGTTTCCGAATTTTCTGTCTGTCATAATTTATATCGATGGTCCACTTCACAGCTGTTATAAGTACATATTTCAGATCTAAAAATTATAGATAAAATATTAAATATGTGTTAAAAAAAATTTTTAATTCATCTCACAAATTAATACTAGATCGAGCGATAAGAAGGAAACCAAAGTTAATTAAAAAATAAGGAATTAGAGGATTAAGCCGAATCTTAAATAATTGTTTACTCTTAAATAGAAAAATTAACTTACGCACAATATCGAAAATTGTCAAGAACCAGTTAGGTATGGATAAAACAAATACATAATCACGAAGGTGATAACGAAAAAGAGGCTTTTAATATAGAATCCATCCATATTCTCAAATTTAAAGGCTCCAAGTCCTGGGAGTTAAGAAGTTCCAACCAAATGAGTTCAAAAGTATCTTAGTGGTGTGGCCAACACAGACGGTCGGGCGTTGAGCAACAAACACTCCCTTCTGCAACATCTTCCTTAGTTTGTTTTCAATTGCTTTCATGAGCTTTTGTAAGGTCTCACAGTATCGTACTAAAGTAATTGTTTCCTCCTGAGACAAAATATCCATTAAAATGGTATCTTTCCTGTCGCAAAACAGGGATGCAATTTTTTTTTTTTTTTTCACGAAATTATTATTTTGAATTTTTGGCAGATGGAGATCCAAAATGTTGCCTCTATGATGACTTACTCATGTTTCACCATTAATCATAATAGAGCTCAGAATTCGTGGTTCGATTTCTGTCAGGTGTATTGGAACAAATCTTGAGCAACCTTTTCTATATTCCAGAGTTTCTGTTACTGTTTCGAGTAACAAACATCTGGAAATTTCTAGAAACATCGCAGACATTTCATTTAGTGTCAACCTGGTGGTCTTTTCGTGTTAACTCAACGATGAAGAACTTCCACTCATCTGCTCTTCATCAATATCATTTTCGTTCATTAAACTAACACCTCTACTTAGACACTAATTACATACCACTTATTGATTCGCGAAATAAATTCAGTTGTAGTTTTTTCTACAACGATAAGGAACCTTATGACAATTGACAATGACGGGATTTCTTATCGACATATTTCACAGAAACCAGCCCAAGACGCGTCTTGGTACTTAGGTGGGTATCGAGTGCTCTTTGTGTTCGGGAGACCCTCCATTTCTTCTTAGGGCTGCCAATTTTGAAAAAATAAATCAAACAGCGCAACACCTCGAAAATTCTCTTACTTTCTGGACTTTCTTTTTTTTTTTTTTGGCTCAAGTCCTCCATTGAGGACCTCTACAGCCTCAGTGGGAATGTCAAGGTTCATTTCTCAGGGCTATTGCAAAATAAATATTGACCAGCCCAGGTGGGAATCGAACCCATAACCTTCTGAACCAAGCGCTCTTAGTACACGAGCCCAAGAGGAGAAAAAAAGCAGTTATTGTTGAGATAAATTGTTTTATTGCGTTTATCTATCAATTGTTATATTCATTGAAAAATTTGTGCGTGTTGTCTAAAGTTTTTATTTATTTGGTTGACTCTGGCAACACTGCTGATTGTAACCTACCTTCCCGCTACGGTCAAAAAGCTGGCGCATTAGGCTTTGGAGATGTAGAATTACATGCATCTGTGGGTAAAATTATTACGTTGGGGGATGTATGGTTGGTGCCTTCCATTCTCAAAAATTTGTTTTCAGTTTTAGCAGCCCACGATAGATGTCCTCAGAGTAAATTTATTTCATCAGCAGGAACATGCAAATTTATTGTCAAGAATGAAGTCGTTATGACTGGACAACGGAACATTAATGACGGTTTGTATAAACTTAATTTACATAATTCCTTACTCTCGACTAATAATATTGTAGCTAGTGATCACGAGGGACTCATGCAACTCTATCACGAAAGACTTGCACATCAAGATAAGAGACATACAAAAGAAGTGATCAAGAGTGAATTAGGTATTGAATTAAAAAGTGATCCTAGCATTTGTGAAGGATGTGTCTATGGTAAGGCCCATAAATTAAAACATGGAACTAGAAAAAGGGCAACGGTACCAGGAGAGGTCATACATGCTGACGTGTGTGGACCTTTCGAAAAATCTTTTTCTGGGTACAAATACTATGTTCTCTTCAAAGACGATTTTTCCCGATTCCGACATATTTTCTTCATAAAAGAGAAATCTGATGTTTTTGATAAATTTTTAATTTTTCTTAAAGAGTGCCAAAAAGCTGGACACACTGTCAAAGCGCTCCAAAGTGACAATGGAGGAGAATTTGATTGTCACAAAATGAAGGAGGTTCTGAAAAATAACAGTATTGAACACTTGTTAATTATGCCCTACTCCAGCGAAATTAACGGTTTTATTGAGCGGGATAACCGTACAGTTGTAGAGGCAGCCAGGGCTATCCTACATTCCCACGGTAACGTACCACAATCACTATCGGCTGAATTAATTAATTCTGTTGTTTATATTTTAAACAGAACTTCTAAGTCTGGCGTTCCAGGAAAGTCTCCTTTTGAATTATGGACAGGGAAGAAACCTAGCATAAGACATTTAAAAATTATTGGTTGTGAATGTTATGTTCACATTCCTAAACAGTTCAGGAAAAAGATGGACAAAAAGGCAACAAAAGGAACATTAGTCGGTTACGACTTTGGAGGCTATCGAGTATGGACCGGAGGAAAAACAATCATGAGATCAAGAAATGTAACGTTCAATGAAAAGCCACTTCCGTCAATGACAATTCGTCTTCAAGAAGAAAAGAAGACTAAAGAAGATGATGAAAGCAAGAAAGAAGAGAAGTCTACCGAAGAGGAAGAACTATCAGAGAGTGAAAAAGAAGATGTCATTCTCCCAGATGGAGACTATTTTAGTTCAGAAGAAGTAAAAGAACAACCGAATCTTGGACTTAGAGATCGGAGCAAAATCCGACCACCTCAGCGGTTCAATGATTTTGTCACCACCTTAATTATGGCTGATCAAGAAACCTCCAAAACTTATGAAGAAGCGGTTAAGTCTGAAGATCATCAAAATTGGCTGAAGGCTATGGAAACCGAAATGACAGCACATAATTCCAACAAAACATGGACGTTGGTGAATCCTCCGAAGGATACAAAAGTTTTGTCTTGCAAGACGAACAACTTGAAATCAAGTCAATCGCAACCCAGGACCAATTGGCGGATTTCCTAACGAAGCCTCTTCATGGATCACGACTGAAAACATTATCGGAAAGCGTTGGACTAAAATAAGATACTTAATTCAAAATCTTTTCAATGAGGGAGAGTGTTGAGATAAATTGTTTTATTGCGTTTATCTATAAATTGTTATATTCATTGAAAGATTTGTGCGTGTCGTCTAAAGTTTTTATTTATTCGGTTGACACTGGCAACACTGCTAATTGTAACCTACCTTCCCGCTACGGACTAAGTCGTTTAACCAAGCTCTTGCCCTCATGGCGTTTTGTTATGGGCTTTTATGTAATGAGATCTTTTTATAATTATATTCAACTTTTATCGACTCTGCTAGTTTTTATTTAACCCATTTACTTCAATAGTTATCTCACCCCAATTTTTGATTACTTTAATGAAAACTATGTATAATTACTAGTCGAAATTGATGAGTCTGCCAAGTATAGGTAGGGGGAATAAAAAATGGTGGCTGTTTCAAAACGATAACCAAAAATTAATTTTTCATTCGGAGCTCTATATCTTAAAAAGTATCAACAACACAAGAACCCCTATGAGATTGTCATTTAAAGTATAGTAAATTTGCTAAAATATGAGCCCTAATAGAGTTATTTAAGTTAAATAGTTATCGAGATATAGATTTTTGAAAAGTTGTATGGAACGTACTGAAAGATCAGTAGTTAGTGAATTTATTTTGAAAAATCTATATCTCATAAACCATTTTACGTACAGATGTCTATTAGCACTCAAATCAAAGTTAGTTTAATGAGGTATAAAGTAGTTTATGGCGTTTATTTTCGTAAGAGTAGTAGTTTTCATGAAATTTGCTAAAATAAATTGAATTATAGTTGTTCGGACATATTTTCATTTGCCAAATTAATATTAATATGTGAATATCATAAGAACTACAACCCCTACAAAGAAAAGTGTCATAAACTACTTTATAGTAACTTAAATTTCCGTTATTTTGAGCGTTGGCGGACATATGTGCGTCTTATGAGTCTAGAGATATATTTTTTCAAAAATCCAACATTTTATACCAACAACTAGAAATTAACATTTTGTGAGTTTATTTTGTCAAATATCATAAAACCACTACTTCTACAAAGATAAACATTATTAACTAATTTATACCACATTTAACTAGCTTTAATTTGAGTACTGGTAGACATCTGTGCGTCCAATGGTTTCTGAAATAAAGTTTTTCATAAATCAAACTTATTGTCCCAACAACTATACATCAATATATTTTAGCAAATATCAAGAAAACTACCATTTCTACGAAAGTAAAGGTCATAAACTACTTTATAGTACATTAAACTAGCTTTAATTTAAGTGTTAATAGACATCTGTATGTCGAATGGTTACTGAAATATAGATTTCTCAAAATAGATTCACAAACTGCTGATATTAGTTGCCTTACCATTTCTATAGCTTTGTATTTTTGTCTTCTCATAGGAACCCATAACATTTTTTTTTTTTTTTTTTTAACCGCGATAGTACGGAACCTGACATTTAAGAAATATTACATAATTACCAAAGTAATTCCATATTAATAACTCCTATCAGTTTTATACTTCTAAAATCATTTTTAATTAGGGATACAGTATTTCGTTCCCAAATATCTACAACTCAATTTTTACTATTTGTACTTTAGTACTTAAAAAATAGAAAATTACCTTCAGGCTACTTGAAAAGTTAGTTCGATGATCCGACCAGATCAAATTTATATTTGGACCCAATAGGAGCGCTGCATACATTAAAAACCAATTAGTGTTTCATATTACCATCTATAATATTACTTTTAGGACATAAATTAATTCTACGTTTAGAAAATAAACCAAATGTTTGAATTATAATTCAATCTAAAATAGTTTATCCTATCCTAAGTTATTCCTCCAAGTACAAAATGGACGTATTAACAAGCTAGAGTCCTATTATTTGTGATTGTCATGAAGTAGTAGCTTTACCATTTCTATAGTTAGATATGTTTTATTTTTGTCTTCTCATAGAAACTCGTAATAACATTTTTTTTTTTTTTTTTTAACGGCCATAGTACGGAACTCAACATAGAAGTATTACATAATTACCAAAGTAGTTCCATTTTAATAACACCTATAAGTTTTGTTCTAGTAAAATAATTTTTAATTAAACAATATATATGATGGTAAAATTAACTAAATTGGATTGAAAAAATATAATACATTTTTTCAATGAAAATATTGCGTGATGTAATAAAATAATTCTCTACTTTAGATTTTTTTTTTATTTCATTAATATTTTTTCCTTTTTCGATAAATAAGTATTTTTTCTTCAGTTTGGAGGTAGGGGTATAGTATTTCATTCCCAAATATCTACAACCCAATTTTTACTTTTGTACTTTGGTACATGAAAAATGACCTTCAATCTACTTACATAGTTGATCCGACCTTATCATAAATTTATATTTGAACCCAATAGGAGCCCTACATTCACTTAAAAACCAAGTAGTGTTTTATATTACCATCTATAATATAACTTTTATAACATAAATTAACCAAATTTTCGAATTATAATTCAATCTAAAATAGTTCATAGTTTTCTTAGTTATTAACAATTTCTCTATAACGCTTTATTTGACTATGCAAATAAAATTATTTATATATTACATACCATTATTTTTTAAAGTTGAAATTAAATTAAATTTTATAGACATCTGTTTGAATTATTTAATTTTGATATATTTGTTTTGCTTGTATAGAAAATAATAGTGTCTTAAAAAGTACTAAACAGTCATTATATCTAGCAGCTAAAAAAGACTTTTAAATTCTGGATATAATATAGTTTAGGGATAAAAATAATTATTGCAACTTTACAAAGAAATGAATTGTTTATTAATTTGTAAGTTAGGACTGCAACTACAGGAGAGAGGGTGAATAACCCAAAGGCTACCAACTTATTTTACATATAGTGGCATTTATTTCTTTGTAGTGCATAATACACGAGTAAGTTTAATCTTAAGAGTTAAACTTAGTCAAGATAAATTTGGTGACGCCGAATTTACACAAGACATTTATACTCACAGCTCCAAGAATTCCTTAGGTGTTAGGGCCTCATTTGTATTCAATGATCAACCGTGTCTATTATATCTGTTGCAGTTATGTTGTAGCTATACAGCTTAAACGGTTATAATATATAACAGCTTAAATGTTTTTTCATTCTACAAAAAAAAAAAAAAAGTCATATGTACAGATTTATTGCCAGTCCTACTCAGTTAGGTATAATATAAGTAATATTTTCTCAACAAGCTAGCTGAACCAAAACATCTAATATTCATCAAAGTCAGCCAAAATAAACTTTACTTTTAGTAGTGTTTTTGCCTAAGTTATTGGGCACTGTGGAATAGTCGCTAGCAAACTGGCTGATCAGGTAGCAAAGGTAGCGATTTCAGAAGGAATTCGCAATATTGCTCCCAGTAAACAGATCGAAATAAATCAGAAAGGATACAAACGAGGGCAAGTGTTAAACTGCGTGTGACTTATAATAAACGTGTAAAGTATGTAAAAGGTGTAACGTGTAAATAGTAAAGTGTGTAAGTAGTAATAAATAAGGGGAAATCAGAAGTGGCATCTCCCCTTGGGCACCATCAACCTGAAACGTGCGCAGAGAGGAGGTGATTCTGATGCGTTTTCAAATAGATTGTACGCGCCTGACCCACGGTTATCTCATGACCCGCGATTCTTCACCTGTATGCCAGGCCAGTACCTGCAGTACGCGACTTACCGTTAAACACATGAATGCCGAGCATATGACTTCTTTTAATAATTTACCAGCGGATCACCATTCCATTTTGCAGGTAACAGACTGTGGATAATCGTTTTGTTTCTCAATCATTCCAAACTATACCTTGAAATTCAATCAAATTTGACTACAGGTTCCAATGTTGCAATAGTTCCACTTTTCAATATAATAATAGCCATGAATCTGGACCGTTGCAGGACTCACTCCGTTCAGCGAGTGGGGATCAAGGTTATAGCCTAAAAGTCTTAAAAAACAAGTCTATCCTTTGGGAATTCGGACATTGGGGAATACTAACTCATAAGTGGTTGAAGCCTTAAAATAATTTATAAAAAAAAATTGATCTTTATTTGTTTTAAATTGAATCAGGAAAAAGAAAAGCTGGGACTTGCTTATGTTTGGCCTTCTTCATTAATTCCACAAGATCGATTTCCGTCATGATTAAAAGTTTTTTTTTACGTACAATATTAATTCAAAGAGGCTCAAATGTTCGCTTCAAACTCTTACTGCCACTGAATAATTCAGTAGCCATGTTTAGGGAAGTTGGTAGCTGGAGAAAATCAATTCATTTGCCCAACTGAGGTTGTGTGCTCTTCAACTCTAACAAAAAGGTTAAATAATTCACGTTTGAAAGAATATAAGGTGAAAATTTTAATTTGTTTATATTTTGTCTTCCATTTACCTGCATATGGAATATATTGTAAGGAGAAAATATTAGAATATTTGAAAATTTCAAATTCGAATTTTTAACAAAAATGCATGTTCTAAAGAACCTTGAATCCAAGTAAAAAAGTTTCTCGAAATGATAAATGTGTATGAAAACAGCCTAGCTCAAAAAGTAAAAGTTGTGGCCAATAGGTAATAGTGTTGAATGATCACATTCATACTAAAATAAAAAAAAATAAGAATAAAAATAACTAAATGAATGAAAAATAAATTTCTCTTAAAATATATACAAACAGAAGGATAAACGTAATTAAACTATGTGTATGAAAAAATAATAAATAAATAAAATAATATAATCTCTAGTCACATTTACACTCTTATATACAATATTTACACAATCGACCTGAGGATCCCTGAGCCTACTCTATCACCCACGTGTGAGGGGTAGAGCAGAGCTCAAAAGATCCCAGCGCATCACAGGTTGTATGTATCCAAAATTACAAATTTAGAGTAGATAGATATTCAGACAGAATTGTGTAATCAGGTAGTATTGTGTAGTATTTTGTATTATTACTGTGCAGTATTTTGTATTAGAATATTGTATTGTATTTTGTATGTATTGTGTAGTCAGATAGATGTCTAGTATATTACAGCAACACTTTCTTTAAAATCGAGTTGGACCACTCGAAGTTCCACCTTATACAATCGATTTTATAAATTTTAACGATTTTCTCAATCTTTAAAAATTGATTGATCAAACTTGATAAATCAATGTACAATTGATATAGTCTGGAGCGATTTTTTTAATCTCCATCTAAAGTTCCACTAGTCCACTAATAAAAATTGATAAACAAAAACAATGAAGTGATTTGATACTTTACTCAAGGAGACAAGTGGAAAAATATTTTGCCAGGTCGAAAACACATCAAAAATATAAGTAGTACTATGTAGCGTTTCTAAGCAAAAAAATTTTATTTTTTTAGGCGAGCCTACGCACAATGTGTTTTTCTTACCGGTCTAATATTTTATAGTAATTATTGTCATTGAATAGGAGCGCGGTGGCAGTGTGGTATGACGCGATGCTGCTAACTCCAAGTACCCGGCTGGGCAGAAAATTGTTTTCTGTTATGCTGGAGTAAAGCCCTTCTGGGCTTTACTATAATCAATTAACTTAAAACCTATAATCATTTAACTTAAAAGAAATGTTTAATTTGAACAGAATGTAAATTTTAAAATACTTTTTTATTTCTGGCATACTTTTGCAAAATAAAAAGTATTCTAGTAATGTGTAATATAGAAGTATTATATTCTAAAACAAGGGAAGATTCAAAAAGTTGAAACCATAGTAGTGTTGTAAGTGAAAATGTGTAATACTTTTTCAGCTTTATTTTACAAGATATAGGTGTACATTAACGGCTAACACTTGATGCTAGAACCTACTTATCACCAGTATAACTACCCATAATTTATTGTTATTAGTTCATCTAACCACTCTTGCATTAATTACCTCAGGCCTTAAGATTCAAGCCCTGAGGTAATTAATGCAAACAATTGTTTATTGTCAATATAAAAAATTACTTTTAAAATTTTACTTTACTTAAGAAATATTATATAAAAATATAAATGAATTCATAAAAGGATGATGGTCCGGATGCGGTCTGAATAACTCAAAAAGTAAATAAACTATTTATTAAACAACAACGTTTCGTCACACATCGAAGGGCTTCATCAGGGCTAAAAAAGACACACGCAATTAAAAATATACAACAAAGTAAGAGAATAATATGAAATAGAATTAAACTAAGGTGAGCTAAAAATATTTAAAAATTTATATAAAAATGAACAAAGTAAATTAAAGACAATAAAAATAAGATTTACAGTAAAAATAAACAAGAAATATAAATAAGTAACAAACATACAATAAATAACTAGAATAAATGAATAGAATAAAAGAATATGCGGTTTCATTAAATTTTATTAGAAAAATTAATGTTTTATTTTACTTATTCATTTATAATTTAATTGATTTGTAGATTCTCCTCTAAAAAAGGCATAAATGGAGGAATATATCCAATCTTGCCTTTATGGATTATTGGTGAAGTACTTCACTAAGCAGTATCGGCCTCCATATCCTATTGACTTTACGTCAAATGACTTTAACTGAAAACAAGTTACAGCTGTATCAATAGATTCTTCAAAGACATTCGATAATATATTATAGGACATTGATCATAACCTCTTCGGACAACTTCCTTTAATCTTGAAATTTTCCCCTTACTCAACTTAAAGGAGTGTATAGGAGGATTCATCATACCTCTAAAAAACGTTTTGATATATTTTTCTTATTTAGATAGCTCAGAAATGTTATAAAAAAATATTTTTAAAAATGTCTAGAAAATTAAGGAAAATAACTGTTATGGTATTCATTTTTCAGAGATATGTTAAAAATATTTCAATATCTATATCTCAAAAAATATTCAGGTACATATTTATTCATTTACCATTTTGCACTAGAAACATCGTCATAAGAATAATTACAACTGAATGAAGGATAAAATTTTTTAAAAAATCTTTTAATATTTTGACAATTAAAGAATTATCCAACAGAGTCATAAGACGAAAGATTTATGGAGTACCAGGTTTTATAATAGCACAGGTTTGTTCTAAAAACTTTATTAATTAGGATTGTTATTTTCGTAAGATTAAGATTTATTACTACTTATTAATTAAAAAGATAAACACTTTAGGCCACATTTAAAAAAAAAAATTTGTTTCTTATTTTTTACAGAGAAGTTTTGCCCGGCAAGTTGTTTTCTAAACCAGCATGAAAGATGTTTAGTGACTATTCTACACCTTTTAACTAGTTGTCTCCGACTTCAGCGGAATTTTTAGGGGTTTGTTCCCTAGTTCCTCAGCAGTCTGGTGATATTTAAAGGGGACAGCTAATACCGCTTAAGTCTCCAAGTTAGTACTGCTGGTGCTACTGTCCCGTAATAGGAATGTTTTTCAACCTTTTGACCTAGATCCTCTGTTTTGTATCAACAAGGCCACCTGGAGTAGGATGCGGTTCTTCGCCGCGCACGAACGGTCTTGGGCTTATAGCGTCCTCGAGAACTCATTAGTATGAAATACTAATGATACAATAGCATGAATACTACTAACCATTCATTTAGTATTCATGATTCAAGGTCTCTCAATTACTCCCCTTAGGACCAGGGTACAGATCAACCCAATGCAAAAATATTTTCAACTTCAATAATAATAACAACACAATTTTATTTTGAATTTTTTGTTACTAACCTACGTTTAAAATTTGGTTTTAACCTAGTTGAGATGATGATAAAGATGATTATAAAACTTTTTAATTTATATATTTTTAAAATGAATATAATTGTAATTTTTTTTTTGGTAGCAGGGGATATTAAAATGCATGTTGAAGATATAAACTCTTCCATGTGCGTGGTATCTTATTTAGCCATAATTGGCTTATTTTATCTTCTAAATTTTATATTCGATTATAAATTCTCATTATTCTATTACTATTATTATTACTTATAAACTATCATTATTGATATACAATCCTCACTGAATATAAACGTATATATTTAGAATTACATTGTCAGATCCGCAAACAGAACATAATCCAGACTCATTTTATTATATGATGTTTGAAACAATTGGGAAATATTATTCAAATTAATAAGGTCAGATCAGAACTGAATTTCCCGAGAAACGTGAGCACGATTGAATAATTTATCCTTTTGTTGATTGTTAGTAATTGACGTATAATTAATTTTCCATAAAGTTTCCTGTTTTCATTTCCCTGTCAATATTCAATTTTGTAAATATCAATGCATAAATTATACATAAACAGGATTTATTCATAAAAGGAATACGGTCCGGGTGCGGTCGAAAGAACTCAATTAGTAATTCAATTATATACTGTGAGCAACGTTCCGACTCACATTCTAGGGCTTCATCAGGGCTAAAAAAAAAAATGCAAACAACCAAAGTAATGTAACAAAGTATGAGAATATATAACATTAAGTAAAAGTGAACTAAAGTATGACTAAATATGATTAAAATATGTGAACGTTTATATAAATAGGAAAAGTGTTCAAAAAATTTTGTTTGAACTAACTCGCTAAATGCTCAATACTCTGATTTAAATCGAAAACTTTTGCCCCTAATTGAAGAGCTATGATGAAGCAAATCGTATTAAATGGTTTTATATTCATATTATGAAGGCAGGAGTTCATTTTTTCAACTTCTTAGAACTAACTCGCCTTTAAGTATACAAAAAAATCTTCAAGTGACTGTATAGAAAGCAGTATTTTTTAAATCTAGATATTTAATGATATTTACATAAAAATACATTTAGTGAGAAAGGCACGTAGAAAAACTATTAATTGGTAGCACTCTGATAATATTTCTACATTAAAAGGTCTCGAGACCATCTTCTTTTCAGACACCTCGGATGGTTATTAGGAATAGAAGAGCTAGCAAGGTTAGAAACTAGTTGGTTTGGGTGGTTATAAGAGTTTATAATGGAAGGATTGTTTTCTGATTTGGGCTAGATCAGTTACGTATAAAACAATAAGGCATTTATGTATGATTTTATTTGTGACAAAGTAAGGTGTATTGAGGTTTTCGGATTATAAGGATTGTATACGAGTGGAATTGGATGGTTTAGTAGAGCCCTAAAGCTCAACTCCGTATGTTCAGATAGGCCTTATTATAGTTGTATACATCACTCTTTTGGAAGTTTGGACCGTTTGTCTAGGAAGTGTAATAGTTTGAATGGCCGTGCAGTTTAGATGATGGGACCGAGGATACTACCTTGAGGAACTCCAGGGGACTGAGAGAAGAGGGATTAATAGGAACCATTGTGGTTTACTTGAATATTGAAAGGAGTATTTAAAAATATTATTCTATTTTTAATTTCTACTAATATGTCACATGTTCACACATCATGTTCAGCTTTTCAATTGTATTTTTACATACCAAAATACTATTAGCCTAAAAAGTATCAATAAGTCAATATAGATAACTTTAAAAGCTCGAGATATAAGAAATAAAAAGTGTTAAGATTTATTCATATTGATCATACCTTTTGATTTTTTTGTTTAATTGTTATTTAAAATAATATACATAATACTAGATATTCTCAATTATAGGCTTATTCTAGAAAGACTTTTTTGTAGTTGCCAAAACCACTGATTAATACTATTCCAAGAATATTCATCACTTGTGTTTACTTGATATTTTATTTTTTTATTTTTTTAGTTGAATTCCACTCTTCATTTGTTAATAAATGCATTGCTTCACCATAAATTTATGAAATAAAAATTAAATAATTAAAGAAAATTAAAATGAATCAATATTGGCGTGTGCATAGGCGTAAGGGTTAAATTTTATGCAACAAAAATCAAAATTTTGCCAGAAAATAGTAAAAATTTAATCAATTAGGGTTATAATTGAAGTGATGTAATCCTGTATGATCTAACTATTCAGGATTAATCATTAAAGAATTGAGTAATTTTCAAGATCCAAATAAAAGAGAAAATTTAATTCAGCATTTTTATAGATATTAACTTTACTGGAATGGATAATATTAAAAGATAGTAAATTAGTCATAGTAGTAAAGAAGTGGTTTTTAAGGCTCTAAACAGGACTAACTACACATTAAAATGTATATAAATCTTATTTTATGAGAAAATTCCATTTGAATGTTTTATCAAGAAACCGTTCTCTACAGACTGGATTATATGAGCTATAGATATCCCCTCTTTATATACCTATAAAAAAGGGATACTATGGCTTACTAATATAATATTTCAATTTTATTTGAATCATCCGTAGCAGATCTTTTCTTTATTAATTGTGGCATGTTCTAAATATAGTATAGTTTCGCTACAGAGAGTGGCACATCTTCATTTTTTCCAATTGTTCACCGGTGAAAAAATATGCCGAGATTAAACTGTACTCAATCTTTCCTGAACAACGACATAGGTTTAGTTGTTTCATTATTTTTAGTGTTTTTTTTTTTTAATAATGATACATTTTGCTTTGCAAAAATTTGTGAGCTGTATTCTTTTTTGTAAATTGTTTACATCGGGACCTGCTCGTGCTATACTGCAGGTGTCCCGAGAGTAATTTTATGATTGTAATTAATGTGTGGAAAAGGGGGGCTGAAAATTGTGAGACACTTTCTGCTCATAAAACCATGCATGTATATTTTTCCAAAATTGAATTAGTTAGTTTCCTGGAGGGGCAATAATGATTAATATGAGTTAGTTCAGAATTATTATGTATAATAGTATCAGAACAGAGCAATGGGGTCTCATGGCTTATATAATATTATGGCTTATCTGGTATGACGTTTTTGCCCCCGCAGTAACGTCTTCTAGCCGCTTTTTCGTCCATGTTGTGCTGTGGGCGAATATGGTGAAAACCATGTGATCGCCTGATGTCTGAAAAGACGTCTTTGTACCTCCGTGGCTGGCCAGCGTGTCCTGGAGCCTGGTGTGATGGTAGGGGTAGGCCAGGTCCTAGCTTGCATGATGCTTAGGCTGGGCGTCATTGCAGTCGCAGCGTCTTCGGTGCCTTCCGGTGTCCGTGGCAAGGGGGGCATCAGAAAATGAGACCCCCGACCCCGACTTTATATAAATTCATAAGGCAACGACAAAAATCGGATTACTTAAATCTGACATGAATAGTTACATATTTAGACTTGAACTTGTTCTGAACTTTACAATTTTGGTGTTGAGATCAACAGTAATAAATTGTTATGTTTTTGTGTATGTATATTTTTTTACTATATTTAAAATATTTATATAATTTGGATATAATTGTGTTTTATGTTTGGTGAAAAAAATGAACGTTTTAAAATTAAAATAATAGACAAATTAAACACACCTATGAACAACGATAAAAATATAGGGGAAAAAATTAAAATATGTTAAATAAAAAAAATGTATAATTAAAAATGATTAAAAAATTTTATAATTTGATTGTTTATATTCTTTTTTGCTCTGACAATGTTAATAGGCTTTAAAATAAATTGTTCTTTACTGTGTAAAATAAATATGCTGTGTATGAGGCAATCCAATGGAGTTGGGCCGCACAGCATTATTAATATAGTGTTTTTCTCTTTCTAAGAGAAACTTCTTTATCATGTATCTGTCTTCATTTGATATGCATTTAAATTGTTAATCTAAAAAAACTCAATTATATCCCGAAATTTTACTATTCATTCTGTAATAGCCGGAAATTTTATGATTTTATTTTCCGTAATTATTCGTTTTAAAAATTCACTTATGTCACTGCGCATTCTTATTTTTGTATTGTAATTTCTGTGTTTTCCGACGTTTCTTTAGATGTTGATGTATTGAAAACATAACTTGGTTAATTTGAATGTTTTTTCTTAATAACCGAAACTTCATGAAAAACGAGTAAAGTACTGGCAGAGTATGTTTAATTAAATTTATTTCTAAGAGACACTGATATAGAAAAAAATAGAAGAATAGAATAAAGTTTCAATATTTGAAAAAAATTATATTTAAAATGTTTATATGCTTCTCCTCTTGAATTGTCATTTCCTACTATTCTATACAAGTTTTTAAACTGAAGCCTCAAATGACGGTATCGATAAATACTTTAAAATAAATTTCATTAGATCAGTGACGTGCCATATTATAAAACATCCCAAACATGTTCCACCCAATGACGCTGTTATAGGCCTGCGATTAAGGATACAACTTTTGAACTCGATAAAAGCATGTCACACTTATTAGTTTTCCCTCTCTAGCCCTCTTCCTCACCCATTGCCCGTTCGATCAAATTTTTACTTATGTTAAGTATAGTAAACAAAATATTCTTAACTAAACATAAAACTGGTGCTGTGTCAACATTACATAACTTTTGTACCCTACTTTAGGATGAAATTAATCCTCACTCATTTCAAAATAAATATTTTTATATTATTCACTGTGATCATTTTTCAAATGAGACTTTCATTTGACTGATGGAAAAACCCTAGTTTTAACAGAAATAATATTTCTCGTTCCAAAATTTTAACGTTATGGTTCTCGACATTATCACAGAAATACAAAAATTTAACGGTAAAATAAAATTTATATTGTACTCCTAGCCATTTATCCAATGCTGAATTCTAATTGAATCAACATTGAAAATACTATAAATGATTTTACGAAGTCAGTCATCTTATCAACTAAAAGGGTCAAATATAAAAATATATATATATATATGTATATATAAATTTATATGGTAAGTGAAATAAAATAAATAATAATTTGCGCATGCACCCGCCTGCCAAACTCTAGTAATAACAAATATCCTTTCTAGTACAAGAGTTGTGAAAAAAAATTTGTTAATAATATAATTACTAGTAAAAATTGATGTCTGTCAAGTATAAGTAGGAGGAATACAAAATGGCGGCTGTTTGAAAATGTTAAAAATAAATATAATTTTTCATTTTGAGCTTTATATGAGCCTTATAATGTAAACGTATAGTAGTTATGTACTTAAAATGTATAGCAGTTATACATAGACTAGTCAAAATTGATGAGTCTGTCAAGTATAGGTAGCAGTAGTAGAATACAAAATGGTGGCTGTATCAAAACAATTATTTTTTTCTTTTAGAGCTCCATATCTTTAAAATTATCAACAACACTAAAAATAAAGAAATCATTTAAAGAAGAGTAAATTTTCTAAAATATGAGCCCTGATAGAGATATTTACGTTAAATAGTTCAAAATATATAGATTTTTCAAAAGCAACATTTCATATAAGATGCACTGAAAAATCAGTTGTTAGTGAATTTATTATGAGAAACCTATGTCTCGAAAACCATTCAACGTATGTCTATTAACACTCGAATTAAAGCTAATTAATGTAACATAAAGTATTTATTATTATTATCTTCGTAGGCGCAGTTTTCATGAAATTTGACAAAATTAATTCGAAAAATGTTGATTTCCAGTTGTTTGGACAAAGTTTTTGCCTTGTGAAAATTACGAAGTATTAGCCGTACAGAGGTCAGTCAGGACACACATTAAAGCTAGTTTAATGTGCTATAAAGTAGTATATTACACGTATCTTCCTAGGGGTAGTAGTTTTTATGATATTAGCTATAATAAATTGATTTGGGCATAATTTCATGTGCAAAATTCATACTCATATTCGAATATCAAGAAAATTACTACTGATACGAAGATAGTGTAATAAACTACGTTATAGAACATTAAACATCTATACGTATAATACTTCTTGAGATATTGTTTTTCATAAAACCAAAAAGTTTGTCCAAACGACTAGAAATCAACATTGTGTCGAATATCATGAAAACCGCTTCTTCTACAAAGATAGACGTAATAAACTAATTTATATTAAAATAAATAACTTTAATTTAAGTGTTAATAGACTTTTGTACGTTAAGAACGGTTTTTGAGACATAAATTTCTTAAAAGAAATTCAGTATACACTGGTTATTCAGTGCTTTTTTTTTATATAATGTGGCTTTTTAAAAAGTATGGAGCTGTAGATTTATTTTATTTTTTTTTTAACGTTTTGATATAGCTATCATTTTGTATTCTCCCTGCCTATACTTGGCAGACTCATCAATATTGACTAGTATGTCTGATTACTAGTTTTTCATTCGGAGCTGTATATAGTTAAAACCGCCTACAATACTAGAAAACCTAAGAGAACATCATTTAAAGCAGAGTAAATTTGCTAAAATATGAACCCTAATAGAGCTTTTTACGTTCTATAGTTCTCGAGATATAACTTTTTAAAAAGCAACATTTCATAAACAAATGTAATGAAAGATTAGTAGTAAGTGAATTTATTTTGAGAAATTTATATCTAAAAAAAAATTCAACGTAAAGATGTCTATTAGCAGTCAAACTAGTTGAATGTACTCTAAAGTAGTTTATGACGTTTATCTTCGTAGTAGTAGTTTCATGATATATGCTAAAATAAATTGATTTATAGTTATTTGAACATATTTTCATGATAAAAATTTATATTCATATCCGAATATCATAAAAACTACATCCCCTACAATGATACGTTAGTTAGTTAAATTACCTTCATTTCGAGTGCTGGCAGACATATTTACGCCTCATGGTTCCAGAGATATATTTTTTCAAAAATCAAACATTTAATCCGAACAACTAGAAATTAACATTTAGTGAATTGATTTTTCAGTGCATCTTTTATAAAATGTTGCTTTTTAAAAATATCTTGAGAACTATGTAACGTAATTGGCTATATTATGGCTCATATTTTAGGAAATTTAATTTTGAATGTAGTTGATAATTTTAAAGATATGGAGCCACGAATGAAAAAATAATTTTCTTTAACATTTTGAAACAGCCGCCATTTTTGTCATCCCTCACCTATAATTGGCAGATTCATCAATTTTGACCAGTAATTATACATATTTTTCATTAAAGTAATCCAAATGGGGTGAAATAATTACCTTTTTTCTCCTTTTGGTCTCTTGTACTATTCCCTAATTTAATTTAAGTCCTTTATTAGATTGTATGCATTAGTTTTTCACTTCTAATGAAATTTTGAAATAGGTAATTATTTCAAATGAACAAAATTAAAGGTACTGTTTCGTTTAAAAAACGAAAGTAATAAACGAAAGATGGCCCCACGCTGTATAATCATATGTATAGTAGTAATTAGCAGCATTAGCGCTCATTGTAGCTAATATAGTAAGAGAAAATGCCAAGCTGCTTTATCTTCAGAAGGTTTCAGAGAAATTGTCTTCGTTCTTCCCTAAATTGAAGTTGAAATGTGAGAGTAGCCCAAGGAAGTGTCTCCCTGACTAGGCGCGAGAGAGGAAGATAATGCGAAAGAAGATGGCGCCTTCATCAACATAAATGTCCACCTAAGTGAGTTCACTCTACTTTTTGTTTCTAAACCACTGTATGAATCTTCGTGTACATCCAGGCATCAATATTATCATCTTTGCAAGCCCCCATTCAAAATTATAAAATCATAAGTCTAAGCAAATCCATCCATCCATGTTTCTTTTTTCTACTCTGTAATTATACCTTAGAGTTTAGTATTTTTTTCTTGTTCACCGTCAACAACCCTTTAATGTTTTTAGTATATTCATTTTTCTTTTACAGCGAATTCCTTAAATTAAATTTCATGCTGTCCACTCACTAACCCAACCAGCGTGTTTTAAAGTGAAATGGTGCCTGGTCTTCAGTTGATGAAGGTGCACTTTATAGGGATAATTTACCGAAGGAGTTTTAGATATTCACTAATTAAGCCCGGATTGGCTAATTCACTTAAAATAGGATATTAATATTAGTTGATATTAATAACTATTCAATAGTACATTGGCATACCAACTTTAATGAAAATCGTTCGGGTGTTAAAAATGTAATTTCGGAATAAAAAATGGCGGCTGTTTCAAACCGATAATAAAACTAATTTTTGATTCGGTACTCTATATCTTAAAAAGTAGGAACAACACAAGAAAACCTAAGAGAACGTCACTTAAAGAAGCGTAAATTTGCTAAAATATGAGCCCTAATAGAGTTAATACGTTAAATTGTTTTCGAGATATAGCTTTTTTAAAAGCAACATTTCATAAAAACGTTGTATGGGACGTATTTAAAGATCAGTAGTTTGGTGAATTTATTTTGAAAAATTTACATCTCAAAAACCATTTGACGTACAGATGTCTATTAGCATTCAAATTAAAGCTAGTTTAGTGAGCTATAAAGTGGTTAATGATGTTTATCTTCGTAGGAGTAATAGTTTACTTATGTTACATAGTGCGTCTATAATAGTCTAGAGATATATTTTTTCAAAAATCCAACATTTTATACGAAAAACTAGAAATTAAAATTTTGTGAGTTTATTTTGTCAAATATCATAAAAACGACTACTCCTACAAAGATGAACATAATTAACTATGTTGTAATAAATTTAACTAGCTTTATTTTGAGCGCTTGCAGACATCAGTCCGTCCAATGGTTTCAGAAATAAAGTTTTTCATAAATCAAATTTATTGTCGGAACAACTATAAATCAATTTATTTTAGCAAATGTCATGAAAACTACTATCTCTACGAAGGTAAAGGTCATACATAAACCTCTTTTTATTCCATTAAACTAGCTTTAATTTGAGTGCTAATAGACATCTAGTAAGTCACATAGTTACTGAGATATAGATTTCTCAAAAAAAATTAACTAACAAACTAATATTTCGGTAGATTTTTAAGAAATTTTACTTTTTAAAAAGCTATATCTCGACGGACGTAAATAGCTCTTTTAGGGCTAATATTTCAACAAATTTACTCTTCTTTAAATAATGTTCTCTTAGATTTTCTAGTGTTGTGAGTTTTTAAGATATACAGCTCCGAATGAAAAATCAATGTTTTTTTTTTTTAAGGTTTTGAAACAGCCACTATTTTTTAATCCCCCTACCTATACTTGGCAGACTCATCAATTTTGACTATCAATTAAACATAGTTTTTATTGAAGTAATCAAAAATTGGGGTGAGATATCTGCCTTTTTTTTCTTCTTTTTTTTTTTACTTCTTTCTGTACTATTTCGTATTCGATCTAGGTTGTTCACACACGCACATATTATTATTGCATAAAAGAAAGTTTAGTAAAAACTTTTCAAACGAGAATTTCACATAGATTTTAGAATGTTTTTCTATTTTCTAGATCTGTTTCTTGCAGGTCATCTCAGTCGTATAAAACGAAATAAATTTCAAATTTGAATTTATCTTTTTGCTTGACATCACCAATACTCATATCTTCAACTGTTTATTAAATCGTCTTTGACGGTAACGGGTTTCCTTAATATCTGAACAAACTTTCTGAAGGGACATTGGACTTATGGGCAAACGGATTCAATGATTACACTTTCATTCATGAACGCTCTCCAAACGCTAACACGACGCTGAATTAAAGAACCAAAATGTTGAAACCCGAAAGGTCGCACCCAGCGGTGACCCCTGCTCGTTAGGAGGTGAGCTATTGTTACCGGGCTCTCGGCTACTCAGCTCGAGTGTCATCCGGCTCTTTCTTCTTAGTAATTGTCAAGTCCGTCCTGTTCTCCTAATGGTCTCTAGGCAATGTTGCTAGCTCTCCTTTGTAGTTTCCTTTGCCGTGAGTCTTTTATTCCTAACTAGGCCTTTAGGATATTTTCTATATAATAAGTTAGAATTACAATACTCCAAAAAATAAATACTTTATTAATTTATACATTATACAATACAATAATTACTTTCATAATGAGATCATACCCTGAAGGGTAAGATATGGGTATAACTGCACCCACAAGTGACTATAGTACAAAATGCTGCATCGACTAGTGCCATCAGAACGAAAAGGTTCCTTCCAAGGACTGGTTTGAGAGTCAGACTGTCAGAAACATGCGCAGTAGAGGATTTGGGAGGAAAAAAACGTATTGCGCATGCTTCTGACAGTTTGCTGACTCTCAAACCGGTCCTTGGAACAAACCCAAACGGATAATTCAGGACTTGGTGTAAATCATTGGGTCGTTTAATATGAAATGCCAGTTTTATAGGAAAGGTTATTTAGTAAAAAAAAAAAAAACTTTATGAAATCAAAATATTTTTATTCAAAATATTTACCCTCATTCCAGAACTTAAAAAAATCAGGGTTTTGTGAACAAAATACTTCTTAATCACTTAATTTAAATACAACTTTGTGTCCCAGATTGGTATAACCCAATTCCCCAAGCTGGGGAAATGCGCAAACCTTGAAAAAACAAAACAAAGAAAACGTGAAAAAATATTCTCGATGGAAGGAAACGAAACTGGGAGACCTCAAAAGACTCACATGATACCAATATATAGAATTGTTTTGCCTTGGAAACAATATACACAGGAAATCTCCTAAATCTTTATCTGAAGGGTTATGAAATGAAATTGTTAATTTACTATGTTATTACAAGCCGCAATTAGGATTAATATTACGTGACAAAAAATTTAAATGGAAGGATTAGATTTTTTAAAAAATCCTATTCAAACGGTTTTTTGAACACAATAATCGAAAAGTTCTTGCAAAAATAAGCATATGTGTCACTATTACATAGTAAACGCAGGGTTAATTTATTATAAATTATTTATTGAATAAAAACTAGTCTTTCATTAAGCATCTCATAATATTTCTAATACATTATTAAAAGTTATTTTAAAATAATTTTTAATTAATTAATTTATTGGGAAAATGTTTTTGCTAGGTAAACTCTTTTATATTTTATATATTTCTGGACTATGAATAAAAATCAAAGCTACTCTTTGGTAAAAATGATTTGAAATATTGAGAATATTTTCACAAAGTGCAGGTGCGTTTTAGATTGAACCTTGTCCCGGTATCATTGTGGAGCCTGTCAAACATTTTCCTTCCTGGAGTAGCAAAAAATATTTCATCAAGATCGGCGGTTACTTCTTCCTTCTCTTTGTTAGTAGCACAAGAAATAGAACACTTTTATCACAGCTATATTACAAGGGCCTGAAAGTGGACAGAAAATATCAGGAAAAAAATTGGTAGTTGTTAAAAGTAAACTTCGTTGCAAAGGTAATCATCAATCTTGATAAAAATTGCATTAAACAAAAGAAAATCATTTTAAAAAAATACGGAATGAAAAAATAGTTTAAAAAATTTTTTTTTAATGTGAATGTACAACGGTAATATTTGTTGACTAATTTCAGTGAATAAAGTAATTTAAACGTATGTTCCACATCTTGGTTGTCACATTTTCACCTGCTTCAAAATGAAGTATGTTTGTTATAATTGTACTTTCTATTTCTGTAGGTATTTTACTATGGTCTGTTGGATGGATGTTAGAGGGAATTAATCGAAAAATGGAAGAATCGCTTCTTCGATTTTCTCCAAAACTGCTCTAACTATTTTTCAAATGAATAAATCAATGAGTAATTAAGTGCTCTATAATACCAGATAGGACTTATGCTCGTTGAAATTGTGTAAAAGGGCTAAAATACCGTATTTTCCAAAAATCTTCGTCTAAAGTACCTTTATTTTATTTTATTCTTTATTAAGTAACCAGTTCTGGTCCTTATCAATAATAAACAATGTAGAAATACAAAATATTAAAGAATTTTATGAATAACTAAAGGATAAAAAAAGCAAATATTCGAACAGGAAAAGGCAGTGATCGCCCAATCTTTCTCAATTACAGGACAACTTCGTTAACTTTTATCAACTCTTGTATTCTTTAAAATTTAACATTTATATTTGTTATAACAACTTTGAGAAACCCTAAAATACGAATTTTTATAGCAACAGCAAAACAAAAAATTTATTGTTCATACTTTTTACCCTCCTTCATCTTCAGAATTTATTTTTCGAAAGCAACCAAAATAGTGTTAGCTTTTTAATATCAACTAAAACAAAACTTGGGGACGTATATAGGTTAGTAAGGAAAAGTTTTGTGAGGCACGCACTGTACCAGATACTCAGGTTTTTAGATGTATATCAATACCGCAATCAGAATTACCAGTTTACAGTGTTTTCACGTTCATATCTCAAAAGTTTTTAATTGTGAATCTATCTCTAGAAGAGGTTTTGGAACTAAACAAAGAAATAAATAAAATATAAGGGAGAATGAGAATGTTATCACTTAATTTTATATTGTCATTAAAATGCTCATGGCGATTTTCTCTCTTTCGTCATAGCCAAAACATACGACGGTTAAGATGTACATATATTCTTCTTTTTTTTATATTTTATCTTACAAGACCTAACTGAAGATCAAACAGTATCTTTACTTTGATCATTCGTAACTTACTTTTTGGAATTTTGGTTCAATATTGGGAAATGATATCATTCACATGGTATAGAAGCTTAAAACGAGATTTAAACAAAATATGAGATCCTGAATCGCCTATATTATTATATGTAAAGCTATGGGATTTAAAAAATTAACATAAGTGTGATATATCATTCAACTGTGTGATCCTCGTAAGAGCAAGTCACATTGTTTAAAACGAGTTGAAGAAAATAAAAGAATCATTTGTTGTCAAAATCTGGACAAACGACTAACTTCTTCTACTAAATTCTCACACAAGACTGAAAAGACAGGAAACTGCACGTCGATTCCGACAATTACAACATTTACTGGATAAACGGTCTAAACTTCCAATCCATTACAAAAGACTGATCTACATGACTATAATAAAGCCTATACGGAGTTAGACTTTGGGGCCCCACTAGACCTTCGAATTTCTCTCGTTTCTAATCCTCACAATCTAAAATCCTGAATACTCCCTACTATGACGCAAATAAAATCATCTATATAGACATTAAAGTTTCATATGTAACGCATCTAGCCCGAACCAGATATCAATTTTTCCTAACCAACTACTTTGCCTACCTTACTACCTTGCTTTCTCATAAAAAAAGTGTTTTCTTTCTCTGGACTCCGGGGCACTCAGGAATAGCTGGAAATGAGGCAGCGGATAAAGCGGCTAAAGAGGCTGCTACAATGAACGTTTCACCACTCCAAATTTACGAGCCGAAAGACATAAAGGCATTTTTAAGGAACCGAATCCGAAAATTGGGAATCAATGTGGGCCGCCGTACAACTCACCAATAAATTGAGAAATGTAAAAAAAAATACACAAAAGTGGACAAGTGCCATAAGGGGAAACAGAAGAGAAGAAGTGGTTTTTGCAAGAGTAAGAATAGGACATTCCAAATTAACTCACCTTCACTTAATCACAAAAGAGGACCAGCCTATATGCCAAACCTGTCATTCCCCATTATCAATAAAGCATATAATTGAAGAATGTCCATCATTTTGTCAAGCCATCGAAAATGATAAAATTCCACGAACAAGAGAATTGGCCCTTAAAGACTCAGAAGAATCCATAGACAAAATAATAAAATTTCTCAAAGAAACACAACTTAATACTAAAATATAATCCACCAATACCGACCAGTGTAAAAAGGAAATAGTCTACATTCAACTATAAGTCAAGAAGATAGATGAAGTAAAAAGGGTGTAATAACCAAGATGTTGATCGCCCTGAATAAAAATCTAATCTAATCTTGCTTCCTCTTTCATTCCAGACAATCATACGAGGTAACTGGAAAGAAGAAAGCCTCAACATCTTATATTATAGAAATGCTATTTAAGTGCTACCAATGGATAGTTTCTCTACATGCTTGTGTCACACCATTATGATCTTACATAAAAGTTACTAGATGTATTTTTATGTAAATGTCAATAAAAATTGTCTACCCAATCCTAAAATATACATTGAAAGGATTGAAATGATAGCCTAAGTTCACTTATATCAATAAATAAATAAACAAATTTATCCTAGACAGGAGGAATTTACCGAAGTATTCAAGTATTAGTGAGGTCCCGAGGCGAATTGGTGGAATTGTACACCTGACTGCGGTCCAGTTGGCATGCAGGCTACACCAATTTGATTAAATTGAATTTTTTTTTTTAAAGGTCTTCATCAAATATAGTCAATTAAACGAAATTCTAAATCAAAATTTAGGTTTTCACTGTTGGGAGTTCAATATTACATTTATATGACAGGATTGATCAAAAAAATATAGCTTTTAAAAATTATATTTTTGAATTACATAATGTGAAGAAGGAAGCTTTTTTAATAAAAAA
>NW_027105368.1:604253-608097 GCF_000696795.3 Halyomorpha halys | reverse complement strand
TATATATATATATATATTTGAGATCTTATTGTAAAAAGTAGCTGTAAGTGCCTTGTTAAACGTAAATCTATCAATAGTACTCTGAATTAGTTTACGAGGCATCAAAAACACGATGGAGTGGTAAATCGAAGAAACTTATTAAATGTCTTAATTTCTTTAGTTTATTAGTTTTAGACAAATCGTTTTAACAGCACAACTATTCAATCTCGGATTTTGAAAGCCGTAAAATGAAAAAAAAAATCTACATTCCAATAAGTTAGGTTAGTTAGTTACCCAAGCTAGCTTTATATTATAAAGTTATATCGTTTTGTTTATTGAATATGTATTGTAATCTAGAATTTCATATGCAATTTTTGTTTTAGAGTTCTACTACTGGGTAGTTTCTCTACATCCTGTATCATACCATTATGTCATTATGATCAAATTTACTGGTTGTATTTTTTATACAGTTGTAAATATCAATAAATAAATTTTTAAAAAAATTTTTATTATTTACTTTGTTGAAATCATCCATATAATAATTTGTAAACTGCCAACCATCAATGGAAAACAAAACCAATATTTAACATAATGAATATAATATAATAAGTACAAGATAAGACTATTATTATTGGAGCACAATTATTTATTGGCTTGTAATTCTTACACATAAGAAATATTCAAAGAATTTCTAAAATTCCTTATAATAAATATTAAATATGACCCAATACTGTACATAGTATAAATACTAATTCTTTAGTATTTCTGAAACGTAGTACATAAAAAAAAAATCTATTTAAAGATTTTGAACTCGACTATCCATATTATTTTATTTTATTTTTATTCGTATGTCAGACATATATGAGTAGATTAATATGTATTCTAAGTTACAGAAAATGAAAACGACGTCAATTTTATGATTTACTTGGTCACTAATACTTATTATTCATAGTTGCGGAATATTTCATTATTTCATTTTAATGTTTATTGAATGTTTACTTTAATTAAATATTAACTGCATTTATGTAATTTAATTAATTTACAATCATTAGCCGAATGTAACCCATGAGTAAATATTAGTATCGGAAGAGCACCCTAAAGAAAAAATGAAAAATACGTTAGATCCACTTATTTATCTTATTGTTATTTATTAAATTTAAATCAATTTGGAATTTTTTTTTTTTTTTGAAATTGATAGATTTATTTATTGATAGATATTACAATCTGCCACACAGTTGTGGGCGATAGGTAATATTGATGAATGATCTCATACATACTAAAATAAAATAAATAAGAAAAAAAAAAAAAAAAAAAAAAAAAAAAAAAAAAAAAAAAAAAAAAAAAAAAAACTCTCAATTTGGAAATTATGATCCTGAAATTGAAGTTGACGCAGTTCCTTCTTTATAACCCTGAAGAAGGATTGATTGATTCAGTAGGGTTAGCTTAGGAAAGAAGAGAGAGAAATCTTCATAAATGTCCATAGTTCTGGGATTATAATTATTGATTAGATCCAAGATGAAAAAGGCAAGAAGTAATTTATTAAATCAGTGGTGCTCGATTTTTAATGATCAACTTGGGGTACCACAAGGTGACAGTTGTGGCAAATACATGAAACAGACGGTACCCAAGGGCCTGTACAGGTTAGAAAAATGATCCAAGTCTCTGAGGAAAGAGCAACATCATTTCTGGCTTAGATTCAATAATCATGATGAGTGAGTGATTTTACACTGCACCCAGACAGAGGGACGAAAACAGAATGAGGGAAGGAAGAGAAAAAAAAGAGAGGAATTAGTGGAACTTCAAATTCCATCAAAACCTTTACCAATCAAAAACCCAGTAAAACTGCAATGCCATTAATTATTCTACTTAACCCCATTCGAATCAATGATCAAAATTTATTCAATTGCCAACCTAACTAATTCATATTGTAAACTCTCTCAGCTGAATCACATATAATCAGTTACGTTATAAATCATTCAAGAAAAAAAGTTTTATTTTTATTTTTTTCATTTTTTTTTATGACTCCCTTCCTAGTCATTTTATTTCCGTGGGACCACCACTGAAATAAAAGTCCACCTCTCAGGGCGGATTCGAACCGGCGCTGTTGCATTTACAAGGCAGTCATTTGGCACTTTAGCACTTTAGCTTGCTCGGCTACGATCGGCCCGTTTTATTTTATTTTATTACCATACTCAATTAACTTCAAATGCAGTCAGCTCCATTCATATCACCTTATCGGTAAATTATGATTTATTCAGATAATATCCCCCAACATTGAAACCCGGGGAATACTTGGACAAAGCATTATCTTTTTCTTCTTTTGCAATTCTCTCATTTAAAATTTAGATAATTCTTTTATTCATGAAATAAAAATAATATTAAAAATATTAATAAAATAATTTTACTTAAATTTTCTTCGAAGGAACATTGTTTATTGAAACAATTCTTTTTTTATTTTATTAAAACCATTCTGTAATGATCAAATAGTTGAAAGGTGGTCAGAGAATTGTCGGTTAAAACATTGCTTGCCCCAATACGTTGTAAATAATACTAATATTGTTTTGAAACATTAACCAATCAGGCAATGATTTTAGAGGCTATTTATAATCTGTAACTCATATCGGCAGATTTATGAACTATAACTTTATTATTGGTATAGCTGTAAAAACTAAAAATATCTCTCAAGATCTAGAGAAAATTGTGTCACGTTTTCTAGGAGAAATACTAGGAGCCTTTGTCAAGGTAACACAAGGTCTGCTCACTGTATCCGAAGTAAATTACGGATAATGAGCTCGTTATCTCGATCTCTTCTGTCATTAGTTGTTCTATAAATTCTCTGATATATTTTCTTTATTGTTATAAGAAGAAATTCTCCCCTTATAGAAATACAATTAAAAAAATCTTGAGAAAAGCATTGAACAAATCAAAAAGATGAGATAAAACTAATAAAACGAAATGTTTATTCATACTCTGAAAAGATCACCTTTTTCACATAAGGAATATAACGAACGAAGTACAAAATGGGACAAAAACTTAGTATAAAGGTTTTCATTTACTTGTAATTATCGTTCTAATATTCAAAGACCTTATTATAAAATTACTTATAATAAATATGAAATATTGACTAATGTTGTATTTAGTATAAATGTTAAGTTTACAATATTATAGTATAGGAGTTATAAGGGGGAAAGGGAAGGAGAGAGGGTGGGAGAGGGGACGAGGGTGGGAGAGAGGGAGAAAGGGAGAGGGAGGAAAATATGAACATACACTATTAAGTATTTGATAAAATTGAAGAATAAAGTAACCAGTATTTAATATAAAAATAAATAATATAGAAGATATAAAATAGAAGAAAATATAAAAGATAGAAACTATAAGGAAATAATAAAATTCTTGATATAACAGAAAAAGATATATATGAAAACTTCTTTGAAAGATGAAAAGATGTTGAAACAATACAAACAAAATGTAGGAAGAAAATAAATAAAAATTAAAAACATGCTGTTTCCTTAAAAGTTCTTATACAATTAAAATTAACCTACAGAGCTCTGGTTAAATAGAAGAAAAAATTGATAAATCATAAGCGTAGATACTATTAAAATATTGTACAAGGCAATTACTGGTGAAAATGTAGATTGACAGAGATAGATATGCAGATAGGTGGGATTGATAGATAGAGATGATGAAATAGAGGTGAAATAAACTGAAGATAGGTAGAACAGACTAATGATAAAAAAATAAATTGATACACTGAACACACTAGGTAAGATAAAAAACACACTGTTACCTATAATCTGAAAAAAGAGGTTGCCAGTGCAGTCGGTAGGAATCACCTCTGCTTTGAAAACTTACTTAAAGATTTTAT